>NC_056728.1:1536415554-1536493054 GCF_019279795.1 Protopterus annectens | reverse complement strand
TGAAGTGTGTAAAAAGGTACAATTAATGTGCATTACTGCAACAGCCATTTCTAACTATGGCAATGGGGGATGTAGTGTGTGAGAAGGTCCTCAGGGTATTATCATCTGCAGGTTTACAAACACACAGATACTGTTATTCTCAGCAATGCACATTGACACATTTGTCAGTACTGGAGTCCATAGGTGCAGGTGTTCCTAGATGTGTACCAGGATATTGTCCATGGAGAAATGAGAAGCGTAGGGGATGTGGGTACATTGGTATCATTCCACCTGACATTTGTCAGCAGGCCATCTATCAACTGATGCCACGTGAGAGATACTCAGGGTAACAGATAAATGCAACATCCAATCATCTGGTTGTCTCTTGCAGAGCGCCAGTGTGATGCTCCAATTGACATGTATGCAACATATATTACATAGCATGGCCAGCGTCTGGGTTGGAAACCTATACCCAAGCATGTTCTGTTGACTGTGGTAGTCTAGTTGAGGTATCCATGGCATGTGGTGCATACAGGGTGGGGTTTCCTAGCTGTGGCATTCGTAACACAGTTGGGCAGACATGTCAGTGTCAGTCAAGCATAGATTGCATGTAAGCAGCCCAGATGGATACCTGACATCTGCACATCTGTACAGAGGACAGACAGAAGTCAGCTAGCCAACAGGTTATGCATTGGGACTAATGTTTTGACAGTTAGACATCTGACATTGATAGGTATGCCATTATTACATGCCAGCAGCCCTCAATGACATGTCCAATACACATAGTAGTCTACAGTTAATATCTACATATCAGCTCAATTTCCAGTAGCAAGTACTTAATAACACACAGCTCACACATCAGAAACACAATAGTCAGTACTCAGAGTCCAGCTTTGCATGCAGGGGTGTATGGTTTCAGTACTACAATCTGCAATCTACACTTACTTGGGAAAGCACTATTAAGAGTAGTAATGTAATGATACAATACATGCAAGTGTGACTGCATATAACCTGAGATACTACCCATGTATGAAACACATACAAAAGGAAAAGATTGTTGTACTAGCCATATATATTCAGGTGTCTCAGACAATATACCCACTCCCCTTGCTGCTGCAATGATAGCATGTTAAGTACATGGAATTAAATACACTTATTAAAGATGTAATTACCCTGCTATTTTATCAGACTGGATTGTGATCACTGGTTACCAAGGCTAAGCTATGCTTAACAGGTGTAACCATTGCTTAAATGTAAATGCTAAGATGATTTGCGCACTGGTAAGCAAAGCCTACATGGTGTAAGCACCTATTCGTTTAACCATACGTTAGCAGCGCTTATCGTCAGGCAAACCCATGCAAACCCGCTTAAAGCTGCTCAAAACTGCCTTAACCACTCTGAATCCAACAGTCCTTCTTCTGTCTAGCAACAAAATAAGTACCACAAATATGGAAGTACCAAGCACCAACCACGAACGACGGGCTCCTTCAGCCAAGGTCAACAAGCCACGAAATAGTCAGCAAATCAAAGTCCAACAACGAACTTCGCCAATACTTTAAAATAAACTTTTATTCCACAAAAACAAGTTGTGTGAAACGCATAAAGCGTTTTTCGTTTGAAACAGTGTCCAAACTTCATCAGACAAACACTGGCTTTCGCGCCAGTACACATTTAAATAAAGCCCTCTGATGATGTCATGTAAAGCCTTAAACGGGCAATCATCCTGTTGTAAAAAGTTCAATATACATCTAAATTGTACCTAAACAAGGTATATATTATATAAAAAGTGTATATATGTATTTCACTAAATGTGTGATTCCCAAACCTTACAAATAATTAAACATTTTTAAACATTCTTAAAAAATAATCCCTAAAGCTAAAATACCATGTAATGTCCGAATAAAAACATTCTTATATATATCTATGTTAAATTTTAAAATCGTTTGTTGTTTAAAATCATTCAACCATTTTTTACAACAATGTTGTGTTATGTTGGTACTATAAAATCTTAATCACATATAACGAATAAGACAAGGAAACCTACAACAACAAATAAATAACAAAACCTTTTACAGTTGGCGTATAGCGAAAAACTACTTATGAGGGGCTTGTCTTTCTCTAAATTTTTATGATTGACATAATTCCCATCCAACTTAATGACTAGTATGTAATATAACAGGTCTCTAACTTTAGTGTTTATTAACCTATAATAATACTATATCATTTAGGACATTTTAAACATTCACATGTATCCCTTAATATCTGATATTGTATTACCTAAGTAAACTTTTTAATTTTAGTATACAGGTAATCGAACAAACTTCGTTTAACCCCGGGTCCCTACAGGATGTCAGACGAAGTTGCCACTCCAATTCTTTCTTCTCAAGGTGCAACCTCAACATGTTCTCATGTATCAAGTTCATGGAATTTGTTTGTACTTGGTCTATAATCATAAATTTAAATGTGTGTCCTGTATTAATATTACAATGTCTTGCCAAGGCATTTTCTTCTTTATTTTTCCTAATAGCGTAAGTGTGCTCATATATTCGATCTCTAAGCCGTCTGTCCGTTTTCCCCACATAAAATGACGGACATTTTTCACATTGGGCCAAATACACCACTCTCTTACTGTTACAGTTATAATTTCCTTTTATAGAGTAAGTTTCTTTCCTAATGGTGAAAGTGTCTGTAGAAGTTATATAACTGCAGTACCTACATGAGCCACACTTCTTAGTACCACCCTTTATTTTAGTAATATGTGTCTTGCTTTCTAACAGTTGTTTCAAATTCTTACCTCTTCTATATGTAATAACAGGTCCATCCTTTAAAGTTTTTGCTAATTCCCTGTCTAGTGACAAACTAGACCAATATTTCCTGACTGTGTAACAAATCTGACTTGCTTCTGGGCAATATGTAAAGATAAATGCTGTATTATAATTCTTGTCATTTTCTCCTATAGTGGCCACCTCTAACCCTGCTCCAGAATGATTTTCTGTGTTGACCTCCACTAATTCAGTATTACCACTACTAACAACACCCTGCTGTTGGAATGCAGCAGTCAAAATTGCTTTGTAAATTCCCTTTTCCCTTTTTCCTATGACTTCCTTAAAGATACCTTCCAGAAAGCTGGCTGGATAACCTCTATGTGAAAACATTAAATATAAGTTGTCACATTCTATATCAAAATCTCGGTTTAAGGTAGTCATTTTAGCTGCCCTCACAAGTTGCCCCTACACCACTGATTTCTTTTGGTGAAGGGGGTGTTGGCTGGAAAAATGGAGATAGGTGTTTGAAAAAGTTTCCTTTCTATGTATCTTAGATACATAAACATGTGTGGTTTTATTTAACTCAATATCCAAAAAGTTTACCCTCATTTTGTCAAAATTCATTGTAAACTTCAGGAAAGTTGTGGTAGCTGTAAGTTGGTCAACTAACTCTGTTGCTTCTTTTTCTTGTCCTTTGGTTAGAATAAAAATATCATCCAGAAACCTCTTATACATGTAAATGCCAGAACTCCAAGATTGGTTTAACACATAAGTGGTTTACCAATGTGCTAATACCAAATTTGCAAAGCTGCCTCCTACTGGGGACCCCATTGCTACACCAGACTTTTGCACATACAACCTGTCTTCAAAGGAAACAAAATTGTTGTTAAGTATACAATCCAGTAATTTCTCTACCATCCTACATTCATTTTGTGTAGCTCCTTTTGATTTAATAAACTCCACCACCCATTTGATCCACAAATCTTGTGGTATGCAAGTGTACAAATCACAGATGTCTATAGTCACAAAATTAAGTGACAAGTCAAATGGTATAACCTGCAAGTCTCCCAAAAGGGACCAGGAATCTTTTAAGATCTGTTCTTGAGTTCCTACATATTTTTTCAAAAGTGCATCTACAAATTTAGCACAAGGATATGTTATCGACTGTCTTGCATCTACCAAGGTACGGAAAGGTGGATTTCTCAGATTTTTATGGAGTTTGGGGATACCAAAAATTTTTGGAATCCTTGGGGCTGGGATGGTTAGGTAATGGTTTTGTTCTACACTAATGAGTCCTTCCAGGTATAAATCGTTAATGATTTGATGATGACTTTTTGCTAAGGGATTAACCTTTGTGCCAACAAAGGGTTGTAATATAGTAGAACTTTTAATTGATTTCAAGATGTTTATGCGGAAATTGAATTTGAATATTATGTTTGGTGGTGCTAACAACAACACCGCAAATGAGTTACATGTGACTAGTAGCTTTAATCCGCCACAGAATCCTTTACTATGTATGTATGAATACTTATGTGAAAATGAGTTCAGAAACATAGTAAGAAGACACAAAAGAAATCAAAATATAAACATCACAAGAAAAGAAAATAGTCTTCTCCTTTCCCTTAGGAGTTTACCAATAAGACTTATGAAACCTGACAAAGGAGGAGGTCTTGTGGTAGTATATAATGTAGACTATTCTAGATCAATGTTAGCTTTGTTAGAGAAAGACACTTATGAAAACTCCAGTAGAAATGAACTAAATCAGGCTCACCATAACATAAGATCAATCATTAACGATTTATACCTGGAAGGACTCATTAGTGTAGAACAAAACCATTACCTAACCATCCCAGCCCCAAGGATTCCAAAAATTTTTGGTATCCCCAAACTCCATAAAAATCTGAGAAATCCACCTTTCGCATCTTTGGTAGATGCAAGACAGTCGATAACATATCCTTGTGCTAAATTTGTAGATGCACTTTTGAAAAAATATGTAGGAACTCAAGAACAGATCTTAAAAGATTCCTGGTCCCTTTTGGGAGACTTGCAGGTTATACCATTTGACTTGTCACTTAATTTTGTGACTATAGACATCTGTGATTTGTACACTTGCATACCACAAGATTTGGGGATCAAATGGGTGGTGGAGTTTATTAAATCAAAAGGAGCTACACAAAATGAATGTAGGATGGTAGAGAAATTACTGGATTGTATACTTAAAAACAATTTTGTTTCCTTTGAAGACAGGTTGTATGTGCAAAAGTCTGGTGTAGCAATGGGGTCCCCAGTAGGAGGCAGCTTTGCAAATTTGGTATTAGCACATTGGGAAACCACTTATGTGTTAAACCAATCTTGGAGTTCTGGCATTTACAAGTATAAGAGGTTTCTGGATGATATTTTTATTCTAACCAAAGGATAAGAAAAAGAAGCAACAGAGTTAGTTGACCAACTTACAGCTACCACAACTTTCCTGAAGTTTACAATGAATTTTGACAAAATGAGGGTAAACTTTTTGGATATTGAGTTAAATAAAACCACACATGTTTATGTATCTAAGATACATAGAAAGGAAACTTTTTCAAACACCTATCTCCATTTTTCCAGCCAACACCCCCTTCACCAAAAGAAATCAGTGGTGAAGGGGCAACTTGGGAGGGCAGCTAAAATGACTACCTTAAACCGAGATTTTGATATAGAATGTGACAACTTATATTTAATGTTTTCACATAGAGGTTATCCAGCCAGCTTTCTGGAAGGTATCTTTAAGGAAGTCATAGGAAAACGGGAAAAGGTAATTTACAAAGCAATTTTGACTGCTGCATTCCAACAGCAGGGTGTTGTTAGTAGTGGTAATACTGAATTAGTGGAGGTCAACACAGAAAATCATTCTGGAGCAGGGTTAGAGGTGGCCACTATAGGAGAAAATGACAAGAATTATAATACAGCATTTATCTTTACATATTGCCCAGAAGCAAGTCAGATTTGTTACACAGTCAGGAAATATTGGTCTAGTTTGTCACTAGACAGGGAATTAGCAAAAACTTTAAAGGATGGACCTGTTATTACATATAGAAGAGGTAAGAATTTGAAACAACTGTTAGAAAGCAAGACACATATTACTAAAATAAAGGGTGGTACTAAGAAGTGTGGCTCATGTAGGTACTGCAGTTATATAACTTCTACAGACACTTTCACCATTAGGAAAGAAACTTACTCTATAAAAGGAAATTATAACTGTAACAGTAAGAGAGTGGTGTATTTGGCCCAATGTGAAAAATGTCCGTCATTTTATGTGGGGAAAACGGACAGACGGCTTAGAGATCGAATATATGAGCACACTTACGCTATTAGGAAAAATAAAGAAGAAAATGCCTTGGCAAGACATTGTAATATTAATACAGGACATACATTTAAATTTATGATTATAGACCAAGTACAAACAAATTCCATGAACTTGATACATGAGAACATGTTGAGGTTGCACCTTGAGAAGAAAGAATTGGAGTGGCAACTTCGTCTGACATCCTGTAGGGACCCGGGGTTAAACGAAGTTTGTTCGATTACCTGTATACTAAAATTAAAAAGTTTACTTAGGTAATACAATATCAGATATTAAGGGATACATGTGAATGTTTAAAATGTCCTAAATGATATAGTATTATTATAGGTTAATAAACACTAAAGTTAGAGACCTGTTATATTACATACTAGTCATTAAGTTGGATGGGAATTATGTTAATCATGAAAATTTAGAGAAAGACAAGCCCCTCATAAGTAGTTTTTCGCTATAAGCCAACTGTAAAAGGTTTTGTTACTTATTTGTTGTTGTAGGTTCCTTGTCTTATTCGTTATATGCGATTAAGATTTTATAGTACCAACATAACACAACATTGTTGTAAAAAATGGTTGAATGATTTTAAACAACAAACGATTTTAAAATTTAACATAGATATATATAAGAATGTTTTTATTAGGACATTACATGGTATTTTAGCTTTAGGGATTATTTTGTAAGAATGTTTAAAAATGTTTAATTATTTGTAAGGTTTGGGAATCACACATTTAGTGAAATACATATATACACTTTTTATATAATATATACCTTGTTTAGGTACAATTTAGATGTATATTGAACTTTTTACAACAGGATGATTGCCCGTTTAAGGCTTTACATGACATCATCAGAGGGCTTTATTTAAATGTGTACTGGCGCGAAAGCCAGTGTTTGTCTGATGAAGTTTGGACACTGTTTCAAATGAAAAACGCTTTATGCGTTTCACGCAACTTGTTTTTGTGGAATAAAAGTTTATTTTAAAGTATTGGCTAAGTTCGTTGTTGGACTTTGATTTGCTGACTATTTCGTGGCTTGTTGACCTTGGCTGAAGGAGCCCGTCGTTCGTGGTTGGTGCTTGGTACTTCCATATTTGTGGTACGGAGTTTGCGGTGCTTTTTGCAACAGTTCTTAGCAACAAAATAAACCGCCCTTACAGGTCTTGAGCCCAGGACCCTATACGCTGTAGTAACAGCAGTTAACCAGTAAGCCATCACAACTGTGAAGATGGTTGTTGTTTTTTCAAATATATCTGTCAGTACACATACTGAATAGTATTGAACAACTGCTTTGACTTCTACAATTGTGTAGTACTCTGGGAAGGTGTATACAACAGTCGACACATAAGAAAGATATGGATATATATATATATATATATATATATATATATATATATATATATATATATATATATATATATATATATATACATATAGATAGATAGATATATATCTACATGAGCGGCCGCAGTGGTGCAATGGTTAGCATTGCTACCTCACAGCAAGAGATTCTCTGGTTCAATCCTCGGTTAGGGTGCCTTCTGTGTGGAGTCTGCATGTCCTCCCTATGGTCACATGGGTGCGCTCTGGTTTCCTCCTAAATCCCAAAGACATGCTGTAAGTGGAGTGGAGACTCTAAATTGGTCCTAGGTGTGCGTGTGTGCCTCTTGTGGAAGATTGGATTCTGGGCTGGCAACTCAACACCGTGAAACTTCCCTGCCAATCATGAGTGGACAGGTGAGCCACTGTGCCGACCCCTAACCAGGAAAACCAAAAGAAGAAGATATGTGTCTACATGTACATACACATATATATTTATATCTATCTGTATATTGATTTATATATATATATATATATATATATATATATATATATATATATGTATATATATATATATATATATATGTATATATATATATATATATATATATATATATATATATATATATATATATATATATACACACACATATATATATATATATATATATATATATATATATATATATGTGTGTGTGTGTGCGTGTATATGGGTCTAGGACACATGCTCGATTAGCATATGTCCGAATCACAAAACATCGAACACACATACACGAAAGCGCTTGATATCGAAAAGTGCTTCTGTGTATGTGTAGTTCAAAAAAAAAATCTACGTTTCTGCAGGGGGCTTCACCCCCCCGCACCCCCCACTTGGGGGGGCTGTGCCACCCACACACCCCCTACTTTATTATTCTCACTCCGAGATCACACTACAGTGGGGAAAAAGGAATTTTCCCTTACCCACACTGTAGTCCGATCTACGAAACAGGCACACATACATGGAAGCGCTTGTCGATGTTAAGCGCTTTCGTGTATGTGTGTTTGATGTTTTGTGATTCAGACACATGCTAGTCGAGCATGTGCCCGGATCCCGTGTGTGTGTATATATATATATATATATATATATATATATATATATATATATATATATATATATATATATATATATATATATATATATATATATATATATATATATAAAACATATGCCTATAACATTGTACTGGAGTCATACCTCATCACCAATAGTCACAACCTCTTAGTGCAAGGGGATGTCATGTAAGTATTTCAGGTATAAATGTGGAATGTTGCTACAGTAACAGTGGTTGTGTTAACAGAGATATTGTGTGTGGGAAGCCACTTCTGATACTGACATGTACGACATCAGTTACTGACAGACATCATAAGATCATTATAGTGAAGTACCACAGAAATCACAGTAATGATCCTGTAGAATACAGCAGAGATATGACCAATAAATGTGGACAGTCTGACACAGTCTGGTTAGTGCAAAGGTATACACATAACTCCTTAGTGCAAGATGTGTGGACCAAGCCTGACAAAGTGGATGTTTCCAGCCATGTAAATGGGGATATCACAAAAATACTGGAATAGATAAGCGCACACAGTTGATGCATTCACACACTCCTGTCTATCCTAACACATATTAACCAAAGGAGCAGAGGTCTCAGGTCTACATACTTTACACTACTTAGTGACATACATCTTTACACCATCCCACTGCTTTTTCAGACATACACAACACTTATGGTGGCCAGGCAACAGTACATCTGACAAATATCTGGACATAACATCACACTAGGTAAATACATTTATCTGCTAGGCATGTCACAAAGCACTGTGCAAACTACATGCTGACTGCCACAACACTGACCCAAGTTTCCTGTGGGGGAATGCACATGTACTTGCAAATATAGCAGGCACTACAGGCATGTAACAGCATGGAGTAACAGACACCAGTGTGAAAGTGCATACCCACAACCAATCTGAACACAGTCACAGTCACATTACGGTAAGCCTACGTAATATTACAATATATGTACTGTGAGAACAACACCACACTCATATGAGCCACTCACACAGTAACCCTACATATACTGGGCCAATACACAGTGTAGTCTGATGCCTGACTGTTATATGGGACATGTGTCATTCTGGCCCTACAAACATGTACTCTGATATGGTACCATAAAATAGAGCAGCATGAAACATCAGATAGAACACAACCAATGACAATGACATCTACCACAGTCTGTACACAGGCCAAATAACATATTCACAATACACACTCTGTCAAAAATCACCATAAGTACACAGACCTCTCTACTGTACACAGTACAACAGAATGTCCAGGTTTTGTCCTCAAATATAAGGCCTACTATACATAACATGTCTAGCACTCTGATATCTCACTTGCTTGTTACCAGGTATGATTTCAGTAAATAATGATGTACTGTACATATGCACCTCTTACTGAATGACATATGGACAAAGGGTGACAGACTTTGGGGACAGAGGCACAAACACAGTGCCAATGTTGACATATTGCTGTGATAATCTGAGAACTTTCCTGGTGTAACAGGGTTTGTTGTGACATATCTCTTCTGAGGGATGTGAAGTCAGTAACTCACATGGATGTCACCATGTACTGAATGCAATCATCAGAGTATGTTACTGCATATCTAAAGATAGGAAATGTATCAGTAACACAACACATGTAAGACTCCAAATTCTGGACAGTCTGCAGATAGCCCTACAGGTAAGAGTTTCCTCAACCGCATAACACTGTCATGCCAGACTTTAAATCATGTAGAACAGCCATATCCACACAAACCCTGTTAAACCAACATTACTTCAAATGTAGAACTGCAATACTTACATTCTGTCCCCATCTCTGGAACATCCCCCTCCTGTTTGTTGGCTTGTCTCCACAGTGTATGTTGTAAGAGGTATTTCCAACTACCCTCTTTGATGCTGTTTGTCAAACAATCACATGAAGTCCTGCTCACAGTGAAGGAAAAGTGCCAACACCCACATGAAGTGCTTAGTTATAGGAGTGTGTTTCCATGCAATTGGCTATAGGAATGATACCACACCTGTTCCACATGCAATTAGCAAGTGGGGGAGTGCAATTTGTGCATAGGTGATCAGCTGATCATGAGTATTCCTTACAAAACGCAATCTGCTGCCTATGCAAAACAGATGTACTTTTCCAGATCTACCCGGGGGGGGGGGAGACAGAGAGACAGACAGAGATAAAGACAAAGTAAGAAAGAAAGGGTGTAAGAGAGCAAGAGCCAAGTGTGTTTGTGTATGATCCGTGGGTGGAGAGTGGTATCTGGGTATTATAACAGTTGCCTATATTGTTTACTACTCCATACTGTCACATAGTAATTGCACATGGCTGCACACAGTTATGGCTGAGGATTGTCTACAACAACCTCTACATTGTTTGAAAACTGTTGGCCTTGTAATGTGGACAATGGGACATATAGGTCCTCAGTATAATGATGTAGCAAAATCCACACTGCAATGTATCTTGTCAGTACACACTCACCCCAACAGGATACTGATGACACACACTTACCAGCACTGAGTTTCAAACCCTTACTTGACTGTGTATTGCTATTACAGTGCTATGCAGTTATTGCACTTGCCACAGAGCTTACATGTTGAAGTGTTGTTCAAAGGTATCTTTGAAGGTGAGTGACATCAGCAACAGTGCTAAATTAGGGGTAAGGGAAGTGTAGTACATGTGAATGTCCACAAAAGCAAGTGTTAAAGGAGACACACACTCTGTCAGGGAAACACACACATCATCATAGCTGACAGGATCAAGATTCAAACCCCTACCTAACTAGTTTGATACATTACAGTATCACACAATTATCACAAGTGCCACAGAGCTTACATAGCTGATGCATGGCCAAAGGGTTATGTCAAGGTGAATGACATCAGCAGGCATGCTAAAGTAGGGCAATGGGAGGTGTAGTGATTGTGAATGGCTTCAAAATCATTATTCTCCACACATACACACACACACACACACACACACACACACACACACACACACACACACACACACACACACTTGCCAGTACTGAGATGCATAGGTGCATTGCCTGACAGCTGTGCAAGGCTAGTCAAAGGGAATACCTTGGAATTAGGCCACATGACAATGGTCTCCAGTGTGGCTCAGGTGTGTAATCCCTGGAGTGGACCCCACAGGTGGGTATTGTATTCACCATCGACTCATCTGGGTTACTATTGTGAGTGGCCAGTGATGTGCACTGTTTTCCATGTATTTGAGCTATATTCCATGACATGGACAGTGTCTGGGTTGTGCACATGTCCCACACGTATGTTCTTTGACATGTGAATGTGTACTTGAGGTCTCTGGGGCATGTTGTGTGTACAGATTTTTATCTTCTGAGGTAGCATTCCTGACCTCATTTGGGGAGACCTGGCTATGGAACTGTGGTCGTGCTTGCACCTACATTGACAGCATGATACAAGTATTCAGTAGAGTTAGTGGCATCTGTCCATACAGGGCATGTGTATAAGGCATGGTATTCCCTTTGTGGGTTACATTTGCAGACTCGACAGTTGTTGCAGGCGTCCAGTGGGGAACATAGCAAAAGGACCACTGTAAGCATTTATTTGCCTATTGTAGGGATGGAACAAGGTGCCATGTCCTTTTACTTGCTGGATAACACACACTCAGTCAGGACATGTTACACATCACAGTACTTTCTGATGTCAGTGGCAGTGTTGTGGTCAACAGGCATGTAGTCCACTGCAATTACACCGTGGTTACTATCTGTGGGCAATATGCAGGGAACTACCAGTATAGTGGCTGTTGCCTATCCAAGTGTGTTTGTGTATGAGACATGGATGGAAAGTGTTCTTTGAGTAATGCAAGGGTTGCCTATATTGTTCACCGATCCATAATGTCACATGTAGGGCTATGGGTTGTCTATACAAGCCGCTCTGCTGTTTGACATCTGTTGTCCTTGTAAGGTGGACATTGTGACATATAGTAGATACTCAATATAATAATTTAGCAAAACCAACCCCACAGTGCATCCTGTCATTACACAACCACAGCAATCTCCACACAGGATACTGACAGACAGGCAGACACACTTGCCAGTATTGAGATTCAAACTCCTACCTAGCTATGTATTGATACTACAATGTACCGCATTTATCATACAAGTCACAGAGCTTATTGGATGGATGCTGTCCCAAGGTACTGCTAAGGTGAGGAACATCACCAGCCATTGTAAATACTGGCATTGAGTGATGTAGTGGGTGAGAGATTCCAAAAATAATTTTACCCTAATCACACATTTACATTTTCCAGGGGTGAGGTTCAAACCTCTATCTAGCAATTTTTCTGACCATTATATTATGCATTTACCACATGCACCACTGACCTGACATGGTTTAGACTTGGCAACAAGTACTTGTAAGGTGGATGATATCTGCAGGACTGTTAAAGTCAGGCTCTGAGATGTGTACTGGCTGTAAATGGGGCCAAAATCTTTGAAGTACATAGATGAGATTCAAACCCATAGTTGTGCAGTTACTGCTATTACATTGTTCCACATTCACGGCACGCACCACCGAGCTTATAGGGCTAGCTCTTGTCCAAATGGGTATTTCAAGATGAATGACATCAGCAGGCTTGCTAAAGTAGGGCAATGGAAGATGTAGTGACTGGCCTCAAAAGCATTACTCTTTACACACACACACACACACACACACACACACACACACACACACACACACACACACACACACACACATACACACACACAATATTTGATAGTTGCCATGTCTGGGATTAGAACTCCTACCTAACTAGTATGTTACACTATAGCATTAAGCAGGTATTGCACTTGCTACAGAGGTTATAGGTCTAATCCTTCTCCAAAGGGGTATTTCAAGGTGAATGACATCAGCAGGCTTGCTAAAGTAGGGCAATGGGAGGTGTAGTGACTGTGAATGGCCTCAAAATCATTATTCTCTACATACACACACACAGAGTTTAACAGTTGCCTTGTCTGGGATTAGAGCTCCTACCTAACTCGCATGTTACACTATAGCATTACACAGTTATCACACGCACCACAGAGCGTATAGGGCTAGCCCTTGTCTAAAGGGTTATTTCAAGGTGAATGACATCAGCAGGCTTGCTAAAGTAGGGCAATGAGAGGTGTAGTGACTTTGAATGGCCTCAGAATCATTATTCTCTACATAAACACAGAGTTTCGCAGTTCATAGGTTCATAGTTGCCATGTCTGTGACTAGAACTCTTACCTAACTAGTATGTTACACTATAGCATTAAGCAGTTATTGCACTTGCCACAGAGGTTATAGGTCTGGCCTTCCCCAAAGGGGTATTTCAAGGTGAATGACATCAGCAGGCTTGCTAAATTAGGGCATTACGCACTTATTGCACACACCACAAAGAATACGGGTTTGGTATTTGGCCAGAGGGTTATTTCAAGGTGACTGACATCAGCATGACTGCTAACAGGGGCTATGGGAAGTGCAGTGTGTGTGAATGGGCCATAAACCATTCCTCTGGGAACACACACACAACACTCAGTCACACACAACTTTACATTTGACAGGACTGGGTATACAAATGCTCAATGAATACTGATTTGTACTATCATGTTACACAGTTATCACAAGCACCACAGCCACTATTGGGCTGAGGGCTACCAAAAGTAAACATGTACAGTGACTGACATCAGCACATCATGTGATATTGGCCAATTGGATGTGTGGTGGGTGGGACAGGACTCATGATGTAATCTCTTTGTCACTGCCTTCCTCTCTCTTCCCCACATCTCTGTGTGTGTATGTTTGACCTATTATATTGTTCTGGCCTTGGATATGTGTGAGTATTCTTAGCCAATGTGTGTGCAAAGCATGAATGGCATGCAATGTGGTGTGTGTGTGTGTGTGTGCACAGACATCTGCGACTGACAGATATGTATAGTCCACTGTTGTTGTCAGACATGGGCTTCATTTCTCTAAGTGTATGAGCATGCCCAGTATAATCTTCTGTATTGAGTGTGTGAATCCTCTAGTGCAGGATTTTGTGTTCTACACCTACAGCTAGCAACCTGTTTCTGCAGGATAACTGTAGATAGGTTGACAATATGGAGTCACAATGGGCAAAAGATAGTGGGATACTGTAACTATTGCTGTCTCTGCTGCTTGTGTTACATGGTTGGTGTTAGCAGAGATATTCATACATGTACTCTTTTACACTGTGATGTATTATGTCATCAACTACCAACAGATATACTTATTTTCTCACAGTTATTTCCAGGGAAACACAAGATGAATGAAGCTGTATCTAGTATTGTGGTCTGCAGCCTACATATTCTTGCACACTAATGCCATTCTGAAGGGGCAGCTGCAGACACTTGCTGATGGATCTTTGTAAATGGTCCAGCACATTGGTACTGTGGTGGCTGAGGATCCCCTGCTTGTACATCTGTCGACATAACAGAATGGCCATATCCTGCTGTGGCCATACCTCTCAGCTGTACAGATTCACCCAGGTTACCCAGAGGCATGGCTCATATATCTGGTCAGTTCCCCTTCACATTGTGGTTAATGAGCAGGTTTATAGCCACCCATTACTGGGTTTGCAGGCAGGGGTAGTATGGGCACACATCAGAGTTTCAGACTTCATGCACTTCATGGTGTCCATGCTTCTACACCCCCCCCACTCTGTTATTCTATCCTCTTCCTAACATTATGCGAGTGATATCTGGGAAGTATCCCGATAGTTGTCTCTTCATCCCACTGTTATTTAGGGGTTGGTCCACAGTTCATGCAGTAGGACATGGTGCGCATGCTACTGGGATTTGTTGACATGGCCTTGCATTTGTGTTCTGTGGACTGTGTTATTTTGTTATTTGGGTCCCCATGAGATAACATACATTAGCAGTACGGGTGAGGCACAGGCCTTTGACAGAGGACTGTAGGGCATTTGGTAGTGATGCAGGCCATCTGTAGCAGGCCAGTGCATTCTGTCACTCCTACAGTCCCAGGCTGTGAGCCACTGGATTCCCCTGGGGTGACAGAGTAAGTGTGAGAGGTGTTAATGGCAATAGTTCCTGTCCATATTAATGCATTAGTCTGGATGCTGCTTACAGCTAGGGACATACCTGCATAGGACACCTCTTCAGGATACTGCATTCTGTGGGTATTCCCATACAGAAGTGGAGGTCATGCTGTACTCATTCCCAAGAGCAAGGATATGACCTGTGATAAACCTGTGGATGGTGGTGAGGTGAGCTGAGTGCATGTGTGATATGGTGGCTTCTTGCAGATGACTCCCAGATATACCTGGGACATTCCTCTTATGCTGCCTTGTGTGGGGACACAGGCAGTCTCTCATTACTTCATAACTCTGCATTTTGTCATCTGCCAGTGATTGGCCAGAATGCATCAGTATTCCTTACTACACGGACAACTAATGTGCTGCTAACCTGTATGTATAATTCCAAAGGTGTGTGCAGTTGACAGTTACATTTTATGTACTCTGCCTAGGGTACTTCCAACTGTATTCTGTGTGTATATCTGGGCCCACATTCATGGCATGTACATCTTTCAGATGGTGACAGATATTGACATCTGAACAATGAGTATGGATGACTGCTGAATTGGGTCTTGCTGGGATGCATTGTGGTTGGCACTGCAGTTGGTCAGAACATGGCTCTGTCATCAACAGTAGTGGCCATAGGCCACTGGGACACAACCCTCCATGCCTACATACTGATCACTTCCACACAATGTACAACACACAACAACCTAACACACAGAGACCTGCATATTGTACACATGCAACAATCTATCCTGTAAATTGGGCCAGTCCAGGTAATCTGTGCTCCACTGTTATTAACCCCACTCGTACATGTTACTGCATTTCTACATAGGATTGGGGGGCACACCTGACAATGGTAACATTTGCTATGACTGTACTGGTATTTTAGGTACTCTGTTGGCTTCAATTTTGTTTTGTATTCTGACCTATCATGCAGACTAGGGGCATATCAGTAGAGTAAAGATCTTAGGTTTTATTGACCTACATTTCAGTTTCAGACTTCATATCCTGCAGAACTAACATACAACTGCCTGACCTGTTGTAGTCTGTTTGTGTAGGTCTGGAGGGGGCTGTTATCCATTGCCATTAATTGGAGGCCTTAGCACAGCCTTTCTTTATGGTCATATACACCTGTCCTGGTGGTTGAGGCTGTTTTTGGGTATGTGAACCTCACTGACATGCATGTGTGCATCCTATGGACACATATTTGGGCCACCACGTGTACTGCAGTGGGATTTATCACCTTGTCTAGTACTGCCTACTTTGTTGACACCAGTATTTGTTATGGATTCCATGCTGCCCATATAGGTGTCCACTATCTGCTGCCATCCCATTCAGCCACCTGATTCCCTTCCATGCGCACATCAATACCATAGCTGCAACTATCAGAACATACTACTCCATTCAGCAATTGACAGGAAGAGTGAGTTACTTGTGGCTGTTCCAGTATTGAGGATGGTGCTGGAGGGCTGACTATGTTGGATACACATAGTACACTCCCTATACATGGTAAAGCACAGGTAGTGTCATGTTTGGCTTCCTTTTTATTGTATGTGTGAGTCAGAGAGAGGTGTCATTCCCTGGGTCCCTACAATGTCAGTGTATGTTCTATGCAATGCCTCTTTGCCAAAGCCTGGGCATACTGGGTATGCCTCCTTCTGCCTACATGGGCAGGCTCAGGTTGATCCTCCTACAAGTCACTCTGTGCCTGTGCTGGCCTTGACAATGGTGGGGGGGCTGTGTGGCCCTTCCCCATGCTTTTCCTGCTGCAGCTGTTTCCGCAGGATCATATTGTGTAGCATGGCACATACAATGAAAATCTGGGCACATGTAGCTGGAGAGTACTGCAAGGCCCCACCGAATATGTCAGGCACCAGAACCGTGACTTGAGCATCCCAAACACACTCTATTATGATTCTCATTTGCGCATTTGCCTCATTATGGAGTTCTTGTTCAGGTGTGTGTGCATTTCTGATGGGTGTCATCAGCCACGGCTCCAGTGCGTAACCAGCATCCCCCACTAGGTGGCCATATGGGATGTCCCCACTGGCAAATCTCTGGTACAGCTGTGTCATATGCCAGATGTGGGAGTTGTGATAGCTTCCAGCACGCACATTCATTATAATGCCCTGGGCATCACACACGACCTGGCAGCTGATGGAGGTGAAGCCCTTGCAGTTTATCTAGACCCTACCCCGCTCACCAGGTGGTGCTTTGATGCATATGTGCTTACAGGCTATAGCACCCACTAACTCAGGGTATTCTGCTATTTGGTAAAGAGATGCATATTGCTGGTCAACGCCTCATGGGTGTTGAGGAAATATATGCGCTCACTGGCATGTGCTGACATGGCATTCAAGAACTGGTGCAGTACCCTGGATGCTGATTCCTGTGAGATCCCCATGATATCCCCAGTTGTCCTTTGGAAGGTACCTGTGGCTAGTATTCTTAAGCCTACACTTACCTTGGTATCCACTGGAATGGGTTCCCCTCTGTTGATTCTGTGTGTGAGGTATGGCCGGCACAGCTCAATTTGCTGTAGGATGTCCCTGTCCACCCTATAGTGCTCTACTATCTCCAGCTTATGTAGCCCCCTGGTAGGTTACCCTGGGTCTGTGCACTCTACTCCTCACTGTGGGATGGTCATCAGCATCTCATCCTCACCACCCTCAGCCTCTTCCACATATTGATGTATGAGAGTGACAGCAGCCCCTATCATTTTGTTAGTTTTGTCTGGTAAAATATCCCCATCTGTGTACACCGGTGGTGTAAAGTTTGTGGGAAAAAACAGAGTGAAAGGTGTTTACATAGTTTATAGCAGAGTGCTGGGCTGGGCTGGTGCCTGTGTAATTGGCTGATTCTGATATATTTCACCTGGCAGCTATGCTAGTTCTCCTTGATTGCCTTCCTACTGCTGTTTTCCCTTCCCATTGACTTCCTGTTTAAGCCCAGAGGCTAACTGCACATACCCAGTGCTCAGATGTGAACAGAGCTGCTATTTCCTGTTTTTTTTTTTTTTTTGTTTAAAACTGGGTGCATGGCATGCACACCCATTTAGGCAATGTAAATACTGCTAGGCAGCCTCAGTCACACCCCCTTCCTTAGCTGTGCTTAGCTAAGGGCAAACATGGGTCACAGAGCTCCAGTAAGCTTACAGCATGCATGACACACCCACTTATAAAGTCAGCTATGTTTTAGGCTTGCACCATGGTGTTACTGTGCTTACACGGTTAGGTGCTAGCTAACACTGAGGGGAAATCTGTGATTCAGTATCAATCCTCTCATTTGCATAAAACTGACTGCTAATGCATGGTTACAAGACTGACACTCAGCCTTCCCCCTTAGCAACCACTATTCAATGGTATTGTTGTCTTCTGCATGCCATTGACTATTACGGCAGAATGCTGATTTTGGTTTAAAAGCTTATTTCCAGCTTTTTGTTTTTATTTTTGGGCCGATCCCATTTGTGCACCACTGCCCTATGCTTAATTGGCCAAAATTGGCCAAAAAAAAGTTTTATTTTATAATTTTGCAACTATTTACCATGCCACTGGCCATATATTTGGCCACTGGCATACCTACTGCATTGAATACATGTTTCTTTGGAGCTGTCATGCCTTCGTTTTGTAATTTGCAGAAATGTATTCGGTTGGTAACTGAATACATTTCTGCAGGTTACACTATTCCTGCACAGACGTCTGCATGCTTCCTGTATTGCTAATTCACCTCATTTGCATGGTTTTTACCTGAAAATGGGGTAATTAGCACACAGGAGCTGTGTCCGTGCAGGAATAGTTTTGGATGGCTCATGCACATCCCGGGAGCTCATTCCTGGATCACTCCTCGGCTATATTGCGTGCAGCAGCTCTTACACTATTCCTGCACACCATGCAGAGCTTGCTGAATCCTGGGGTATTACTAGTGATACACAGGAGGGCAGATATTAAGATTACAAAGGGAAAGGGCATGGGCGAGGGAGATTAATTATGGTTAGAGGACATGGGGGAATAACAAAATTGCAGTGGTAAGTTAATACTTGCTCCCAAGGGCAAAAACAGTCAGTTTTAAATTTGTGTTAGGAGAGGAACTTGCTTTGTACTGGGGGAACTTGATTATTATTGATTATTGCTGAAGACTGGAATTTGGTGTATAACACTGAGGATATTTCAGGGTCCCAAAGGTACACAGGACTGCATTGGAAGCTAGTTATATTCAGAAGTATAAGTTATGGCTTGAGAGAGTTCACTTATTACTCACAATAATACGAATGCTTGGCACGGCTAGATACAGATAATATCACTATAGAAGATATAGCAGAGGTTAGCAAGCATAAAACCCATTAAATAAAAATATCAGGTCATGCCCAAATACTAATAGCCCTCAATAGCAGGAAGGACATTAGGAATTTGAAGCACTGGTATTTCCCTTCATATCTGTTACATAAGTACACCTTTAAGGATTAGGTTCACGTTAAATTTCACTGGCTGTTAACTAACATTAAGACTACAAATATCACATAGTGCAAAGATGGGAGGCATTTGAAGATTAAACTGCATTTGTTGGTGAGAGCTAAGGAATAGAAAATACAGTTTGTTAACAACAGAAGATATAGTGAAGGACTGGAAGCTACTGAAGAGCTACAAAAGAGAACAGATTGTGACACAGGACATATTCATGAGCTTACATATAGAGTTAGAGAGCATGTAAATAACCACTTAAATGATTTAGCTGGGCAAAAGACAGAGTAGCATTAAAACTCTTGGCCCATAGATTAAGACATCACTGTGCAGAAAGACATATATCCAAATTAATAGACCCAAGAACAGAAAAGCCAGAAAAAAATATCTTACAAACATTTAAGAGATATTATGATTGCATCATCAAGACATATATGGAGGGAAACAGATTTCAGGATATAGAAAGAAAAAATAATTTTTCTGGAGGAGATTTATTACAAGCAAAAACTAGGAAGTAGAGTGGCTAGTTGACACAATTAAAAAAGAGGAAATAATTCAAGCGATGCAACACCAAAACTCCAGGCCTGAATGGAATGCGATTTGTGGTGTGGAAGCTAGGAGGAATCAAAATAATTAATTATGAAGTAATTTGTTCAAGTTCTATATTGCATGGAAATATAATATCACAGTCATGGAGAAAGTTGAAGTAGCAATTACATATAAAGCAGGTAAAGCCCCATCAGATCTGGGAACATACAAACTGATACCTATATTGAACCAAGATTAAAAGGCTTGATAAGGATATTAGCAGCAAGACTGGTTCAAATTCTCCTAAGAATGATAGATCCAGACCAATGTGAGCTTGTTCGACCAAATTCCAAAAGAATTGCTCTCAGTGTAAGTCTGCTCGGATTCTGAAAGCCTTGCTCTCAGTGTAAGTGACTTACTTCAGTGTAAGGCCTACCTATAAATGGCTTACATCATGGTTCAGATTCAAAAGACCTGCTGTCAGTGTAAGTGGTTACTTACACAGAGCAAGTCTTTTGGTTTCAGGCCAGTTCTGTAACATTGGTAAGATATTGGTAAGATACCTCTCCACCTTCATAAATCTACATGGTTTCTCCTAAACAATCCAGTTTCCCACTTGAACAGATAAACATAGCAAAAGGAAATCTAACTTAGACTGGTCAGTTATTAATAGTACCACCCACAACTATCTCTCCGGATGCCTTCCAAATAATTTAAGTGACCATAGTCCAACCTACTTAATCTGTCATTAGCTCAACCCACCCAAAACCATAGTTTACAAAGTCGTACAAAATACCAAAAACTTCTCCAACAAGGCATTCTTAGACGTGCTAAGTAAATTCAATTGGACACCACTCCATCATCTCCAACTTGACCAGGCTGTAACATACTTCAGTGACACATTTCTAGCTATTCTAAATAGCTTAGCACCAACTCGTACATGTCATGTTAAAAATAGGAGATTGCCCTGGATATCAAAAGAAACCATTAGACTTCAAAAACTAAGGGACAAAATCTGGTTTCAATATCAGAAAACAAAAGACAATACAATTCTGCTAGCATACAAGTAGCTCTGTAATCAAAGAAAAAAATAAATCAAACTAGACAAAAAACATACTATACATCTAGCATACAAGTAGCTCTGTAATCAAAGAAAAAAATAAATCAAACTAGACAAAAAACATACTATACAGCTATGCAAACAAATAAGAAAATAATCCCACAAAGTTCTGGCAAGCAATTAACTCGCTTCTCCACCCAGGTAAAGCTACAACCCCAGAACCAACAACCAATAACCAAATCATGAGTATTGCCTCACAAATCAGTACCTACTTTATAAACACCATCCTGTCCTTAGTTACAGGGAACAATTCCACCCCAATATCTCTTCCACCTAATGTGGAAATTAACAGCAACTCTTTTGACATCAAACCTGTCACAACTAACACCACAAGAATACTTTAAAGAATGCCTGGATTAGTGCTCAAGTTATACAAACAAAGCTAGATTCAGCAGGTCTGGATCTAGTCTATGCTACAGCAAACGAGGTGTACCAATTTCAGTAAGAAGCAGTTCAAATATGCAGGCACTATAAGCTTTAACCAGAAATTCCCAGCTCAGAAGGACAGAGTCCAGCCTCTCCTCCCACAAAAGTGCAGAACACAAACCCTCTTAATGTAAAATAACTGGCCTCAAGCCCAAGTGCTTAAACCAGAATTAATACACTTTTAGAATAACAGACACTGAGCCCTCAATCAGCAGTTCCCAACTTAGAATGATGTAAGCTACCTGTTCTGCCACTACAGTGCAGACCACAAACCTTCCTAATGTAAAACTGGTCTGAAGCCAGGTGCTTAAACTAAAAGGCTTACAATGAGTTACACCAAGCAGTAATAAATACAATTGAGTACTTTTAAGATGACGCAAGAGCAAATATAAGTAAGAAAAAACACAAATACAGTAAAAGCAGATAATAAGTAAAAACAAGAAAGACTGTGATGCATGAAATCTTTATGTGATAAGAGCATTTAACAGGGAAACAAAAAGATAAAATCCATGTATAATTTTGAAAAGAAGTGAAAAGAGAGACTTTGAAAGGACATTTGAAAACTTTATGCAAAGAAGTATTGGCCATTGCAAAAGTTTATGAAAAAAGGAGTTAATGGACTGGTGAATGTAATTATAATAATGTTTTAAAAAATTAAGAGAAAATATTATGCATATACCAAGCATGATAAATGTGGAATGTGACACAGATGTCATAAAATACTGGGGATAACCCAAAGCATGTTTTTATGAAAAAGAAAGGCATTTGATAAGTAACTATGATAAAAGAAAATGTTATATTTGTGGGGAAATGGGACATGATGCAAAAAGTGAATTGAAATGTTGTAAATGTAGCACAATTGGATATTTATGGATGGATTGCAAAAATGAAAATTAGAATAAGGAAAAAAAGAGTTGAAAATGAGCAAAATAGAAGAAATTTTAGAAGTAGTTGAAATAGAAGAAAAATAGATGAAAAAATAATAATCAGGAAATAGAAGAAGGTTCTGAAATAAGTGATGAAGACATCAATTGGGAAGTAGTAAAGGAAAAAAAGAATTTTATTGGCAAAAGGGTAAAGACAGAAAAAGAAAAAATAAAGGGATAAGTACAAAAGAAAAAAGAAAGCAAATGGAGGTAAAAAAATCTATACAGCTAATGACTGTGGGTTGGTATAATACTTAAGGTTTTTGACTCTCAAACAGATGGTACAGTGTTTAATTCTCACCTTTGGGAGGGTAAACTGGCTAGACTTAGAATGGCTTATTAAGGTAGCTAGCCCAGTAATTAACAAAAGTGCAAGCAAGGTGAAGAAGCAGACACACGACAAACTGCTTAGTGCTTTCGTTCAATTTACTAAAACAGAACTTCATCAGAAAATGCACCCACTTACAAAAGTATCATTTAAATACACAATTCAAAATGACCACATGATGTCAAACAACCAATACTAAACAATGTCTAGTCATTTGTAATGGAAACAGGAAAGGCAAACTGAAAAGTTCCAAAAGTTTTAACAGGAATGTCTGTGTAATGTTGCCCAATTCCACTGCAGAACTGAGTTGGCCTTTCCTATTCCCATTACAAATGAAATGGGTATCATTAGACATATTATTTTGGATAATTGGAAGGTAGTTTTGGGAAACACAGAACTCTCGAAAATATTAGGTGACAGACCAATATTCACTTATAAGAAGGCTGTTAACATCAAATCTGTTTTGGAAAGGGGTTCTGAAAATGGGAAACAACTTTTAGACATAAGAAGTAGTACGTACCCTGTGGGAAATGTAGACAATGTAGATTTATTATGGGTACTTCTATGGTTGAATCTAAACATATAAACAAGATCATATGGGCTAAATAACATTACACCTGTAACACTATGAATGTTGTGTATTCAGCTTTGTATAACTCCTGTGATCATTTTTATGTAGGCAAGACCATTAGAGCATTGAACAAATGTATTTACAAACATGTTTTGCCCATTCATAAAAAAATATTTGTCTAATGCACTAGCTAGACATTCAGTTGTATGTTCAAATTTTAAGAAGTTTTTTTTTCATCTTAGAAAGTGTTAACACTGATTTGTTTAGTGGAGACTATAAAATCTTGTTGGAATGCCATGAAATGTGATGGCAGATTTTGTTAGGGGCAGATCAATCTCCTGGGTTGAAGGAAATGATCAATATTAAGTGCTTTTTACAAGCACGAAGGTTAAAATTATAACTTTAATGGTTATAGTTACAAAAATAATTTTTTACTATATGGGCACAACAAACATTTTATTTATGCACACATATACATATATATATATATATATATATATATATATATATATATATATATATATGTTTTATTATTCATTGTCTTTTTCATGACACTGACTAGACATTGTATATTATTGGTTGTTTGAAACCATGTGGTCATTTTGAATTGTGTATTTAAATGAGACTTTTGTAAGTTGGTGTGTTTTCTGAAGTTCTGTTTTATTAAATTGAATGAAAGTGCTAAGCAGTTTGGCGTGTGTCTGCTTCTTCACCTTGCTTGCACTTTTGTTATTTCGTTTGGTGTTGCTGCTTTGTGGAGTTATAGCCCAGTAATTACCTACGAAATTATGAAACCATGAATCTAAGGAAAAGGCAAAATGAAAATTTAGAGTGCTTTCTGTAAATGTGAATAGTATTAAGAATACAGTAAGAAAAATAGGAATTTTGGAGTGATGTAATATATGTAATGTAGATGTAATTATATTGCAAGACACAAATGAAAAACTATTGCAAACAGAGAAACTATGCGGAGGAAAGATAATCTGGAATTTGGGAAATGAGAGATATTCTGGAATAGCCATATTCTTTAGAAATACAATAAAGATATTAAATGTAAATTTAGCAAAAATGTGAAGATTTGCCATTGCAGATTTAAAATGGAAAGAACAAATATGTAGAATTATAACATTACATGCGTATACTAATTGTAAAGAAGTGGAAAGATACTTTCATCAGATTTTAGACTATGTAGTGATAAATATGAATAATGTAATAACTAGGATACTTTAATTGTGATCTAAGAGGTAAGCAAAACAACAAAGGAAATGAAATACAAAAAAATGCTAGAAGTTATACAATGTGGTAAATTAAAATTCTAGGACAAAAATTCATAGACTTGCAAAAGGGATATGTAATCTAAAACAGGTTATTTTATAGTATCAGAAGGTTTACTTATAGGAAAAGGGGAGATAGTTGAAAAAGGATTTTCTGATAATCCTGCAATATGGCTAGAAGTAAAGGAAAGTGCAGAATATATAAAATAGAAAGGAATAAAAGGGATAAATGAGAAACCATAGAATGAAGAAGCAACAGATTAGTAATACAGTTATGGGAAAATATATTACTATGAGAACATTTTATAAAAACTGGTCTGAATGGTGGATATTTTAGGAAAAATATATATTTTTACAGTTGCAATAAGATATGAAAAAGTACAGAAAGAAAAATATGAAAGAACATATGACAATGCATTGGAAGATTTAGAACATAATGATAGGAAGTACTTTGATAAAGTAAAAAAAAATAATATCAAAGAAATAAAGAAAAAAATATAAGAATTGTCATACAAGCAAATATACTTTTTCACAAGGAAAAAGAAAAGTATTGAGTTAACTAAGAAGAATAGTAAAGGAAGATGGTAGTGTAATGAGAAAAATAAAATGGAAAATATTATGAAAGATATATATATATATATATATATATATATATATACACATATATATATATATATATATATATATATATATATATATATATATATAGTTGGGAGGGTGGCCTAATGGTTAAGGTATTTACCTTACAAACACAAGGTGCAGGGTTTGAATCTCACAAGGGATAATTGGCTAGGCTTAAAATGGCTTGCAAGGGCAGTTAGTCTAGTACTAATCTATGAACCTATATATATATATATATATATATATATATAATATAACAGAGAAGGGTTGCCAAGAACTATTAATGACAGTTAGATGAATTGTGCATGATATTATGAACAGAGAAGAAGAAGTGAAAATCGTGATAGGAGACCTTAATTAGGCATTCACTGTAATTGTGCATGAAATCTTAGGGGTAATAATGAAAGAATATAATATAAATGAGAAAGTTAGGCCATTATGTATGTCAGGATATAGTAATAATAAAGTAAAAACACTTGTAAATGGCTGGTTTAGCCAAGAGGTACATATGAAGAGTGGTGTAAGACAAAGATGTCCAATGACTTGTACACTCTTTGCATTAGTTATGAATGTGATAGTATGTGAAATAAATTGAAAAATGAAAGAGGTGGGGCATACATCACCCAAAGGCTTAAGAATTCTTGTTTTATCAACATATGCAGACAACATAACAACTGAAAAAGAATTTGGATAAAATAAGTAATAATTTGCACAAATGAGTGTCTAGAGATGATAAGAATGGCTTTAAATAAAGAGAAGTAAATGTTTAGGTGATGAAGTAAACATAGGGTATATATTTTAAATTGATGAAATTTGAGTGTTAGGTTTAAAAAATGGGAATAAAGATATAAATAGAATTCAGTTGAAAAAAAAAAAAACAACAGAAGAAATAAAACAAACCTATTTTTCTTCTGGTGAACATATATATTATCATTCAGAAAAAAAGACTTATTTGATAAATTCAGTACTGATGGGAAAAATAGCATGCTTAACAAGTGTATTTATGTTGTTAAAAGTATGTGAAAAGGAACTGTTGCAGAAACAGGAGTTTTGTATGCAAATAAAGAGGAAGAGGGTTTAGGTTTAATTAACCTAGATGTATATATGCTGCTTCAGTAAATTTGTACAAAGTATTAAAGTGGATAAATGAAAACGATGAGAGGTTAGTAGTAAGATTTTATAAATATAAGTATGATAACTTCTGGGGTATAGTAAAAAAGAATAAAATAGAAAAAGAGTATATTAATGAAGAAATAAAATGTTACCAAGAAAGAATATTTTTGTGGCAAATAAAAAACAACAATACAGAAAAAGACAGAAAAGTATATTATAAGAATGTAATGATAAAACATTACTATGTAAAACCATGGGAAAATGTAAAAGATGAAAAAATTAAAGCTAAGAAAATAAGAAGCAAATGGTGTAATCAGAAAGCAGAATGTCAATATTTTTTGTGGAGACTGGTAATAGATAAATTACCAGTAAAAGGAAACATGCCATATAAAAAAAACTGTTATTCTATCAACTTTCTACGTTTGTAATTACAATATTTAAAAAGTGTCTCTATTTTGGGGCCTTTGTCCCCCCCCCCCATTATTTATGGTTTTGTCAAGATTTTGTTCTAAGAGGATTAGAGGTATGTTTCCTCCCTCTTCCCATTTATTGGTTCTTGTCAGTATCATTTTGTGAAGTCTTTCCTCTTAAGGCTAAGTGATTTTTTATTTTTACTGATTAGAGAATTAGCAGGTATTTGTGTATATTTCTGCATGTGAGCATGACAGTCTAAGTGAGTGTGAGAGAGAGACAGACAGACAGACATATATGGACAGAAATGTAGCTTGTTCAGCCAGCACCCTGGGCCTGTACTATGAGCCAGCACCCTACCCTCTCAGCACTTAAAAAAAGCACTTTAATGTAATGAGCCAATTGCTACATTGTAAACAATTGGCTTATTCCAGTTACATCTACACACTCCCCTCCAAGCTCTTCCATTGAAGAACAAAAAAAGAGATGTTTCTTCTACTGGCACATTAACCGGATGGTGACATGCACAACACTCTCCACCCCGCCCCAGTCACTCAGGTCCTATTTCTGTGATCTGCCCCACCCCTTCTTCAACATATTTAATATTTTCTTCTTTTAATCTCTAGCAATGTGCTTGCTACAAACAGTTGCTACAGTTTATACACTACCTACACTGAGCTTAAAATGAGACATGATGTTGTGTTCCCTCAAGAAATTGGCTGTTAAATGCTCTGTATGTGTTTTTTTCAGTCTGTATTTATGTGTGCAAGTCTATCTCTATCTAAATGCATGTTCATGCGTGTATTTTATGTCAGTCTGACTGAATTTCTAAGTGTGTATGCATGTGTGTGTGTGTGTGTGTGTGTGTGTGTGTGTGTGTGTGTGTGTATGTGTGTGTGTGTCCATGCATCTAGACATTAAATACTAATGTAACATATTTTGAATGCTAAATATTTCCTACAACAAAAATGACATGTTACTGCAAGTTTGAAACATTAAGCGGAGTTACTATTTTACATAACCATATGGCTTATTCCAGTTACAGAAATAACATATAGTAATTAAAAAAAACTACAAAGCAATTTAACAGCCTATTCTCTAAGCTTAATTGTGCCCTCCAAGGTGTGTGTAATATTTGAAATAATGCCCTTCCTGAGGTGAAGAGTCCATCTGCCTGTGGCATCATACCTCAGAACATCCCTGGGCATGCATTATTTCCACAATAACACACACTCTGATAGACATTAATGTTTGTATATATTAATATTCCTTGCACTGCTTTTATTGTTAAATGAATGACTTTTTGCTGAAACTAATTTACTGGTTCCTTCTGATGGCAGAAAGTTTCCAGGCTAGTTGTAGGCATTATTTTATAAAGAGGCTAAAGTCAAGTATCTCACTATTGGATGGTGTTCTCAGTTGAGGTTTCTGTTGCTTATTTTTTATGTCATAAATAAGGCAGTTTAATGAGATGGTGCTCACCCCCCTGTATAAACAGAAGCATTTAGACCCTTATGTTTTTCTATGCAGCTTACTCCCCAATTTGCTTTACTTTAAATAATCAGAAGTTGCACAAAGAGACTCTGGTTCCAGCTAAATTACATGTTGTTCTTCATGAATAGACTTGGATTGTTTTAGACAAGTAGTATCTCCAGTAAATCAATTCCAAACCCTTAGGCACATCTTCTCCTTCAGCCCACATTAGTAAGCACATGGAACAATGGATTTGCATTTTCTAATCATCTCTGTTGTCAGCCTGGTTGAAATGGGCAATCTAAGACAATGTAGCAATTGTAACTTCCTCCTTAGTCAAATCATACCACAAGTCAGTGATATTCAGCATAAGACCAAAGCCTGAAGTGTCTTCCAATACCTCACTATTGAGAGGTTATGCAAATACTAACCTACTAAAACTGAATGGCAACCTCTTCTGTCTTGATGACCCCACTGCTTATGTAGAATCCTTCAGTGACAAATTCTGTGCACATATAAATATCTGCATAGATAAATCTTTCCCCTCAGAAATAAATAGCATTCAAAATTCAAAAATTAGCCCACTGTGATGGAACCAAATATAAACAGGATCTATAATAAAACAAACAAAAAAAACTCACCTGAGTGAAAAAACAAATCTAACTCTCAAGATGCTCAAAATTCTGTTGATAAACTAAAGAAGGACTCTGGATCCTAATCACATCAACCAATGTCTGATATGGAGCAAAAGTAGCCATCCAGACAAAGGATAAATGCAAACCCTTCTTTATTTTAGAAATCTCAGAAACAATGCCCAGCACATTGAAAAGCTAATAGTTTAACAATAACCAATAACTGGATGTGGTATATTGAAGGTTTACCTATGGTTGATGTGGTTTAATCATGAAGACAAAGCCCAAGTGATTAAACAAAGGAAACCGTGGGTTAAATCTTCAATGCATCACACCCCTGAGTTGGTTATTGCTATTATACAATGACATTATTTAAGAAAGAATTTACTTAATTTTCTTAAATGATGCCTTTGTAGAGCACTGTGGTGTTCTTCCACTTTCTTTCCCTATCCTGCTGCTTTCTTGATGTACTGCGCATGCGTATAGAACTTACATTCCCATGCTTACACAGCACATCACTGCTTTGGAAAGGAAGCAATGGAGAAAAAAAGATCTACATTGCTTCTTCGTCGTCTTCTTCTTCTTTTTTTTAATAAAGTTTGAAATCCAGACAGTTCAGAGGTACTAGAGAGACAGGGCAGAAATACCAGGAAAATCACGTATGTTTCTTTAGTTTTGCATAACTTACCTGGCTTTCATTGCATTTTCTCTGCCCTCAGTATGTGCATCTCAACCTCTTAGCTCAAGAAAACTGGAAAGCCATAGCATATATTAATAGAAGAAAGTCCAGGCGACTGGACTTTTTTCTATAGTGTATGCTCAGTTTACAATTGGCACCCTGGTTGGACTGACCGATCAGTGTGCATGCTTTTGAATGTTAATGACCTGTCTTTGTATAATAAACAATAATACATACTTTGACCCAGAGGACATAGCCATATACTAACAGACAAATTTAGTGGAAGCATCTCCCCCCTCTTCCCTCTTATATTCTCAGATCATATACTCACCCATCCCCTCCTAATTTCATATGAACAAGTTCTCAATGCACTATCTAAGGATAAGAGCACTGTATCTATAGGACCATATAACATAACAGGCTACCTATTGGTCATCCTGAAACATGACTTGTCTGATGCCCTGCAGAAGCTACATTAACAGTCATTCTCTTGCACAAAGGTTGGGCTTCAAAAGAGCAGGATAATTACAGACCCATTAGTTTCAGCTGTCTTATTTGTAAGTTTATGAAAAGGATAATTATATAATTAATAAATAAGGATATAGGACCCAATTTGGTTTCATCAGGGGTGGATCCTGCTTACTTAATCTGGTTGATTTCTTCAAAAAAAGTTAATGAAGCAACTGATAATGGCAAAAAGTTCACACCACATTTCCAGACCTTGCGAAAGCATTCAAGACCATCCCACAGTCATGTATCATAGTTAAACTTTTCCAGCTATATGTAAATCCTTACGTATTTTGCTGGATAACAAATTGGCTCACAAACAGACACAGGAAGTTAGGGAGGACAGCTCTACCTCCTTCAAAGTTCAAGAAACTCATGGTGTACCACAGAGTTCAGTCATTGGGCCACTTCTTCAGGTATTTACCTCTCAAAGGTCAAAAATAATGTTTAGGGTATGTGTCTTATCATGTTTGCAGATGACTGTCAAGCTGGTGCCATAATAAACTCCCCAGACACCAAGATCTGCCAAGAAAGCCTGTCTCAAACAAATAGCTGGTGTCAAAACCATGGACTAAACCTAAATACAAAGTAGTGTATAATTGTGTACTTTGGCAAGCATGACCCATTCTGACTATTACATTGACAACACACCCCTGAAAACTGATACCATATTTAGGGATCTGGGAACCTATGTTGACAATAAACACTCCTTTGATCATGATATATCCACTATTTTAAGGAAGTCCTTTTTTATCACACAACTTATATCTAAAGGTATCGTGTCCATATCCGATGATGTAATTGTTCCACAGTATTCAGCACTCATTAGGCAAATTGTTGAGTATAATGCCTCTTTCAGTATGTATGTATGTGTCACAACTGGAATGACCATAATGCTTTCTCACTAAAATAATCAAGGGTCTACATTATGAAAACTATGAAGATCATCTCAGTATCATACAGACTACTGTTTTGCTGATACAGAGCTTCAATAGACCCTCTTCTGTCACTGTCACACTTGCTACACATTCACTAGTCCAATGGTATCTCACACCCCCACTCAAGAAATCTCAATTACTTTTGCAGAATAAATAGAAAATTTTGAAGGAAAACATCTAAATGCCCCAACATATCCTTGTTCAGTCTATCTCTGGGTTACCCAGAAGCAAATTATAAGGACTAAAGACTACCAATGGAATGTAAGGCTGGGCTTCTTAAGCTTCTCACAGACTGCCAGTGCTGTGTCACAAACGGATAAAAGCCTAGCTATGGTGTCTGAGGTGCCGGCAGGGAAGGATGGGTGTTCCTATCCAGGGGAAGTCATTTGTCAAATATGGCCCTTGAGAGGAGGCATGGTCCAGAGACTGGAGTATCCATTAGACATTATCATCAAGTGCAAGAGTAGGGGGATAGGTTATAAAAAAATAGCCCCGCACCCTCAGCAGCAGAAACAGTTGCCAGCCCAGACTCCTGGAAATTCCTTCAGATCTCCGCTGTTCCAGCTCACTCAGAGTAGAGCAGGGGAGGAAGAAATAGTGGGTAGAACTGGTGATAGATGCAGGCACTGGGACAGCCAGAAACAATGATGCAGAAGAGGAGGGGGAAGAAAAAAAAGGTCCTCACATATCAGTAGCATAAATACTTATCAACCTATGAACCTAAAATCAATAGTTCACCTCCACCCTTGGTTCCTTGTTTATCCCTAGTTTTCCTGCACCAACTTTAACCTCCATTTTTTACTCATCCCTCATTTTCCTATTCTATTCACTATTTTTTCTGTCTTTACTTACTAGCTAACTTCATCTTGTCTTCTCACCTATTACTGTCATCATGAGGCCACAGTTAGCTCTAGCCTCCTCTATGGCATGCATATTAATACTTCTGATGCTGAGACAGAGTAGCACAGGCAACATGTTTACCAATAACCCTTTGCTCCTATCAAACCCCAAAAACCATTTGAAAGAGACATGTAAATATTTACTCATATTGGAGGTAAGGCTCTTACTGCTTCCATGTGTCAATTAAAGTGTACAACACCACTGCCCAATAACCCAACACTAAACCCAGTTATGCTTAGGTTTTAAAGAAATCATTACCTAAGCCTATTAAACATGATATTAATAAGATTCAACCATACAGAAACATTTTCATATCTTTAGTTTAATCAGCACCATCTCCATCCATGCTCAGGAAGAGTCACTGTAACTACAAGATTTTATTAAAATTTTTCTTAAATATTTTAAGCTCTGCTTAAATATATTAAGTTGCACTTTTAGTGAACTATATGGTGATACTTTCTTTGTACTTCTCTACCTTTTGCCCATTTATCTGTTTGTATTTTGAGTTTGTTCTGGGACCTTAGCATTGTAGCTTCATTTATAGTTGTGTGAAGATTGTGCATTACTGCAAGGTATTAGCATTGTTTATACATTATACTGCACTTCTATTTCCATAAGTAGAATTACATGTACAATGTAGTTTTTTTGTATTTTGAATCCAGTCTGGACAATCTTATACCTTCTTTCATAGGTGTGGCAGGACTGTGATCTGCCACTGGATTTGAGCCTCATTAAGGCATTTATTAATGTGTTACTGGTAAATCTCTGCATAGTCTTATGCCTTAGTCTGTGCTGGGATTGTATTAGTGGCACTATTGTGAATTCTTCTCCAAGATTTGTACTTCAGTACTTTTTATAGCTGTATATACCTGCTTAAAGTTGTATTCCAGTAAGGTGGTAACTTGATTTGTGGTGGGATTGCAGTAATGGCATTACTGTGAATTCTGCTGCAAAGTTTTTGTTTCAGTACTTTTTATAGCTGCATATACCTGCTTAAAATTACACTACAGTGCCTTTCTTTTTGCCATTCTACTAGTTTCCCCCTGTTCTTTCAGTCTGCACCACCCACAACTGAGGCATTAAGCTAAAGGCTTCTGAAATTCTAACCACAGTAGTTGAGCGTCAGTTTAATTTGTTTCATGAGCCCTCCAAAACTTTTCTTGTTGTGGTTTTAAAAGGCTGTGTCTCTGGCTTCTCCCCTTATGGTAATCTGACTTCCAAAGTCCCTCCCTCACCTCTTTCATTGCTATTGTCTGTTGTGTAACCTATTTAAGTACTTTCTCACCAATTGTTTTCCATATATCCATAATACTAAGCCTGCATCCAGCAAACCAGTTTTGCACTTGAGTAAGTCTCCGTTATTACAAATTGTTTCCTGCTCATTTTCCCAGAACTCCCATCTGCTTAACATCCTAGACACACTCTAAGGGGACTCTAAGTTAATCCTTCTCCATCCTTCACATATAAAAGATTTATTTTATTGTTTTGCACTTCAGTTAACTGTTTAGATTGCTACTGGTTTATTTTTGCTTTATTTGTTTATTTTGTCTTTAAATCATTCTATAGGTCCATAATACTTGAAATTATCTTGTCTAGATAGTTTAAGTTTTGTTGTAGCATTGCACTTGAAAGCAACTTTTCTTAGTATTATTACATCAAAGAGGTTAGTGGTGCCCTGTGCAACCACAATTGCCCAGAAAGTAAATTTTATCTATAAAACTTTCCTTAGAACTGAAACCTGTAACTTAGAGTAGCTAAATGAAAGCCATTGTGAGGAGACAAGCCTAGAGCATATAGTTTGCACAGTAAACATCACTACTATCAAATTTTAGCACAATCTAACCTAGTGTAGTACCAAACCCCAAAGGTCACCCAAGAAGACCTCTGTATAATACAGTCCACGACCTACAGTAGCCCACCCAAATACAGGTCTGGACAATATGGATATACAATTTCTAAATGTCTCAGTAGCCAGCTTGGTAGATACTGACATCCTGAGACAATGTAAAAATGGTCTCCTGTCTACAGACAACCATTTATTCCTTAAAAAATCAAACACAGTATGTGACAGATGCATGTACACAATTTCACTGTAGGGAAAAATCTCACATAGAAACAAGGTTGCCAAGAACACACACTACGTCCACTACACATAGTGTCCACAATACACATAGACCAATTTATATTGAGGAACTGCAAATCATCCTTCCCAAACCTCAAAGACCTGGAATTTATCCATGTGCAAACCACCACAGGCAAAGTCCCATGCCATATTCTATGAAGCTATAGGTCACCCTGTATGTCCCTAAAAGCCAATAGCTCATATCTAGACCTACTGGAGACACTCACCATTAAACCAATTATTCTATTCATGGGAGACTTTGGCATCTGCTTCTCAGAAGCAAAGGCTAATGTCAAAGGGCTTTGGCTGACCAAGTGTGCAGATGACATACTGGTAGCTATCACAAATTCCCCATAACATAAACATCTTACAAGAGTGTCTAAAATAGACAAATGACTAGTGCCAAAGTCATGGACTAAAACTCTATGTCAAGTAATGCATTATAGTGCTTTTTGGAAAAATTGCTACCCAGGCTAATTCTATATCTATTGGCTAATTACTCCATCAATAACACAGCCCTAAGAGTTGATCCTGTTGTCAGGGATCTGGGAACATATGTAAACAGTAATTTGACCTTTGACCAACATGTGACCAAAGTAGTAAGAAAATCATTCTATGTCTCTCAACTTTTAAGTAATGGAATGGGATCTAAGTCCAAGGAAGTCATATTTCCCCTTTATTCAGCCCTTATTAGACCCATCAGTGAGTGTAATTCCCCCTTCAGCATATACCTGACCAAACATATGCAACAGCTGGAACACCCACAAAAGTTCCTTATGAAGAGAGTCCAGCGTAAAAACACATTGTCATGTATGGACTGTCTTAAAGCGTTGTCTCTCTACTTTGTGTCCTGCAGGTAACTGAGAGGTAATTTATGCCTGACAATAGAAGGCTTCCTTGGATCCAGCTCTGACACATCTTTTGCACATCTGCAAAAGGAACAGTGTCACATCTACTAGATTCAAGTATTTAAGTTTTGCTTGTGGCATAAATAAATTATGTTGGTGAGACAGATATGTGTGTCAGAGGCTCCCCATGCTCTGGAACCTGCTCCCCATGCATGTGAAGGAGAGATCATCCCTAACACTATTTAAGCATAACATTGACCAATGGGTGGGAAATAGGAAATTCACCCCGGGTCTGGTCTCCATGTCTCTGATAGACAGAGACAGACAGTAATGCCCAAACTAACATACCCCCCACATAACCTCTACAAGCTTCCTAACACGCCCCCTTCTAATAAACATCCATGATACATAAGGACACAACTGGGTTGGATTGCATTGCTAGGCTTGTAAAGGCCCTGGTGGTCATTAGCCTAGTATATACCTATGACCATATGAACATTTATGAAGTCTTCAGAGGTTACGGCCATTCACAGCAATGTTCTAGTTATCAGTGACTAGCACTGTGATGCTCCTCTCAGCAAACTGGATAAGGACAGGGTTACTCTTAGCTGTGTCTCTGGTATGAGGATTCATGATGTGACAGTAACCCTTCGGTATCTTCACTCTCCTAATTACAAATATAAGCTTATGTTTTTCCACATCAGGGTGAGTGATCTTAGGCACTGTAACCTAATGGATATCCAGAGAGATATAATTAAGCTCTCCGTGCATGGGTCCAAGACAAAAAATAAGCTTGTCTTGAACATTATCTCACCATCTCTGAGAATGCTGCCACAATTCAAAGATAAAACAATTGGCTAGTACAACTGAACTAGTATGTGTCAACATGGGAGTCAATGGTTGGCAGGTAAGCCTGCTTCACTAGAGACATTCCTCAGCTTTTTTGTTTGGGCCTACTGAATGCTAGCTAGAACATTTGCTCCCCCCATAGTGTCTTTTTAGACAGAGCCTGTTTTCTGGACACTTCACTATAGCAAATTGTAATTCAACTTACATCAAGGAGGTGCTGTTCAATGCTAGGAGCCTAAATAAAAAAAATGCCTGAGCATGGAGTCTACCAGACCCATAAAAACATACTTACCTGTATAGTTTCAGAAACATGTTTTCATTGTACTGATAATGCTCCCCTGTTCCTGGGTTTACAGTGTATCATTCATGCAGACCCCCCATGAATTAATTGCAGGGTTAGATGCAGATTCAAACAAAATCCATTTATCTCATATCAAATCCTGTCATGCTAACCTAGAACTACTGGAAATCCTGCTGACTTGTGACAAGACTAGCACATTCATCACCCTCATCACCATCATCAACCCCCTTTTTCCCATTTTCTATGTGGGGTTGGAGTATCATGTCAATCATCACCATCTCTCGCTATTCAATGCCACTCTCCTTCCTTCTTCGACACTCATGACTGACTTTCACAGGTCTCCTCACACAATCCATCCACCTGTTTGCTGGATGTCCTACTTTCCTCTTATCTTGTTCCTGTCTGTCCCAAAATCATCTTCTTCTTCACGGGATTGTCTTCTCCTTTTCTGCACACATTCAGAACTACAATAATCTGTTATGTTTGATGTTTTCTACAAATGGAACTCGCTTAGCTTCTTCTCTTATGTCCTAATTTTTTCCTCTGTCTCACAGAGTGCATCCTACCACCTATCATAGGCACATCATCTTCATCTCTATCACCTCTAGTTCTCAATTGCTCTGCCTTTACTGCCCAGGTTCTGTACTATACAGTAGTACTGGTCTCACCACTGTTTTGTTCACCTTACTTTTCAGTTTCTTTGGCATTCTTCTGTCATGCACTACCCCTGATACTGTGAACTAGCTGGCTGCAGCCCCCCTGATTTCAGCTTCAACCTCCTCATTTAGACTTCCCTTCTCCTCAGTCACACCTCACAGATAACTTGAAGCTGTTAACCTGTTCCAAAATTTCCCCTTCTATCTGAATTCTCATCTTCTTCTGATTTTCTGCATTCGGTGCCATTACAACTGTCTTATCTGTACTCAGTTTCATCTCATGTGCCTTCAATTTTGCATTCCATTCCCCTATACTTTGCTGACGTTCTTGCTCAGAGCCTGCCTGTAATGCCACATCCTCTGCATACAGCAACTTTCTTAATCTTTCCCATCCGACTTGTTTTCTAATGTAGTCCATCACCAGTGTGAACATCAGTGGGCTCAGAGCTGAACACTAATGCACACCTACAGTCACTGTGAACCCCTCTGTGAGACTGAATACTGTTTGTACTTGTATGATTGGGTACTTGTACATAGACTGCACTAATTCTACCAATGTTTCTTGGACTTTGATCCACCACAGGAATGCCTAAATCAACTGTATTGGGACCTTGTCATATGCTTTCTTCAAGTCTAGGAATGCTTAGCTGGACACTTTCCTAATTCCTAGCTTCTTCTCAACTAACAATCTCACTGCAAACATTGCGACATTTGTGCTGCATCTTGATCTAAATCTGAGTTCCTCGTCTGTGTATCCATTTGTCAATCACCTTCTCCAGAACTTTCATGCAATGCGACAGAAGTTTGATACCTCAGGACTGCCTACAGTTGTGAATGTCCCTTTAGTTCTTGAACACCGGCACTAGTATGCTTATTCTCTAGTCATCTGCAATATGCCTTTCTCTCTGTACTGATATGAGTACCCTAAGGATCAATTTCCCCCGTCTCACCCAACATATTTATCATATCTTCTATGACCTCATTGAAACCTGCTGCTTTCCCTGACATCATTTTTGTTAGTGCTGCTCTTACTTCTTCTATAGTGATCTCCTCTTTTTTCACTGTAGGCTGTGCCTAAGTCAGTACAGCTTCTGTGGGGTTTTCTTCATTCAGAAGCTGCTAGAAGTATTCCTTCCATCAGCCTTTGATGGCCTGTGGACCAGTGAGCAAGCTGTTGCTGGCATCCCTCATGGAAGGTGTCTGGATATTTTATCTTTCTGTCTTTACCTTGCAAATTGATAGAGTTTCTTTGTGTCATCTAATGAGTCACTTTCCAAAAGCTGGTAGAGTGCCCCCAATGCATTGTTCTTTCCTATTGCAACTCCTCTCTTAACCTCTTTGTTAGACAACCTGTATTCCTTTCTAGCCTTGTCCATCTTTTCTATCTCCCACTTTTTCCTGCACTTCTTCTTTCTTTTGATGAGTTCCTGGACTTATGCATTCCACCATCAGCTTTCCTTATGTAACCTATTTCCATACTGTCTCAATTGCATATCTGTTCTGTAGTCCTTACACAAACCTTTTTTGAGGTGCTGCCATTTTTGTTCAACTGCACCTATTTACACTTTTACTTCAGGTTCTAAAGCCCTGAGTAATTTGTTGAACTGTTGTGCTTCTTCTCCAGTCAAATTCCAGGTCTTCAGCCTAGTGTCTGTCGACATTAGAGCCTTCTCTGACCACTGCTTTCAGCTGATTGTGCTTACCACCAGTTAGTTCTGTGGGCTGACAGTTTCACAGGGGATGATTTTGCAATCAATGATTGTACCCACTTCCTCCTTACTAGGAGAAAGTCTACCTGAGTTGCTTGTTGGCCTGTATGTGATCTTGTGACTGTCTCTTTTGCTTAACTATGCATTGGCCACCATCAAGCCACTTGCCAGGAAGATGTCTAGAGTGGCCTCTCCTTTTATATTCCTGTTGCCCTACCCATGTGGACCCAGGCAGTCCTCATATCCTGTTCTATCTGTCCCAATATGTGCATTCAGGTCACCCATTATCAACACCAATTTATGTTGTACTGCTTTACCTAGTAAGCCCTGCAACTGTTGTATGAATGCAATCACTATCACAACCCTGCTGTGGGGCATAGGCTGAGATTATCAATACTGCTCTATAATTACAATATTGTCTGACTGCCATGAGTCTGCAACTAATTCTGATGACAAACCTCACTGTATTCAGCACACCCACTCTCATCACAATTCCCACACAATGTCTAGTTAGTCCTCCTCCTGAATAGTAGACTTTGGATCCCAGTCCAAGTCCATTTGCTGCACTGCCCTTCCATATTGGATACTGGATACATAAGATGTTCTGCCTCCTCCTTACCATCATGTCATCCACTTACAAGCTTCATTCTGTCAGTGAACCTACGCTGAGTGTAGAAATTCTTAGTTCAGGTTTGGCAGGTTGATTAGTTTTATGTCCAAATTACACTCAACAGAGGTAGCTGGGCAACTGGACACTGGCCTGCCAGCAGCTTATTGACACAGGGCTGCTGAGCTTTATGGCAGGCACACACTGGCCATTTGGGAAATATAAAGCTCTCCCACCATTAGCATGGGTTCCTTGCAAACGTCAGGGTAGGCCCAGTTCTCAACTCACTTATCACCAACAAATAGCCATGCTCATATGACTAAATTACCTAGAGCCATATTTTACATCATAGAGTGGCTAGCCCTGTCACAGCATACAGTCTGTGATCTGTGTTTTCTTATCTTGAGTTTACTGTGCACCACAGTCGATGCCCAAAGCAGTTGGTCTGTAGAATACTTCCCCCTATAGGGCACCATCTAGTGGATGTACTGCTGCCCACAACACTATTCTTGGGTGAGTTTGAGATTGAAAAACTCAACATTTTTTGTGGAGGAATCCCACAGAGACACAGGGAGAACTTGAAAACTCTACACGTGTTTTGGCCAGCAGTCAGAATTGGACCTTGCACTTTATGCATGGGAAGTGAAGACCTTTTCTATTATACCAAGTGATCTTTATTAATGGTCACATTATTGCCAGTTATAGGTCTCTGTCAATGTGCACTGTTGACCATGTTATATATTTAAAATCAATTGGAGTCTGCACCTACTAAACCCAGTATTACATTTAGAAGACTTCAACTGCCCATCCTTCAAAAGGCAAACCTATACAATGAATAACAGATATACACAATTTTTCCTAAACTTTAGTAATGAATTTCCAAAACCATATTGTTTACCTCCATACAAAAGGTGCTAATCTAATTGAATTCCTCCTTACAAATATTGCCATAGTCAGCACAAAACTATATATTGCCCTTTCCTCAATACAGTCCAAATACCAGGCTATTTTCTTCTTTCCTAGATTACCTACGTGCTGCCTATTAATTCTACGGTATTCAGACACCACTTCAGTGATAGCCTCTTATCGTTTAGTAACAACTGGGAGAAATTTAAATGTGCAATCCCAGGAGTTGACAAAATTCACCACTCTGCAACCAGAGTTTCTACATATGCCCCAGAACTCGGTTCACATCTAAACTGCTATATTGAGGTATCTCACACTCATAGATAAAGGAGTGCTTACAGATGTATAAGATATACCCTGAATTGATCAATTATATTACAGTGACCATGAAACAATAGCAAAACACTTTGCAGTCAAGTCATAATGAAGGACAAATTATTATCCAGGAATAAAAATTCAAAGGAGGATATTCCAGGGTGACTCTTTGTCACCGCTGCTGTTTTGTCTTGCCCTTAACCCATAAAGCAGTCTACCTAACAGATTAGGTCATAGTTATAATTCAGCTCTCAGAAAATAACCAAGTGTAAAGACCTCTCATCTTCCTTTTGTGCATGATTTAAAACTGTAAAGTTCATCATATGAGGATCTGAAAGTACAACCGCAAGTGATCAACACTTTCTAAGATGATATAAGTATGTAATTTTGTCTTGATAAATGTGCAAAAGCAACACTTAAAGCAGAAGGCTGCAGCACCAAGAAAATATTATTCTGAGACAGAAATGTGACAGAAAAGAACTTGAGCAAGGAGGAGTGCATAAAATTGTGGGAACTGATGAAGCATCAACAATAAAACACGAACAAATGCAAACAAAACTCAGTAAAGAATATCTTAGAAGATTACAATTAACACTGAAAACAGCCCTAATATTTTATTTTATTTATTTTATTTTACATTTATTTACCAGTAGTGATTGACTGGGCTGATACCGCATTTTTAGTGGAGGCTGGAGGAGAAAAGCTCCAGTACAATAAAAATATAACAGAGATGATTGTTGACTAATGAATAATACTAAAGAGATATGTAGAGCAATAGGGATAACAAAAGTTCCATAGAAGACAAATACAATACAACAATGTACAATATAGATTTCAAATACAAGTACACATAAAAAACTGTATACAAGATAGAACTGATGATACCAAATAGTAGACAGTTTTGACTTCTTCTTTTTCTTTCAGGTGCTCCAGTTAGGGGTCACCACAGCGAATCATTTGTTTCCATTTCTTCCTGTCCTCTTCATCTTTCCACCTGCATGTCCTCTCTCACCACATCCATGAACCTTATCTTAGGCCTTCCTCTTTTCCTCTTACTTGGCAGCTCCATCCTTAGCATCTGTGCCCCAATATACCTAGCATCCCTCCTCAGCACGTCCAAACAAATGCAATCTCACCTCTCTTGCTTTGTCTCCAAACCGTCCAACCTGGGCTGACCCTCTAATATGCTCATTTCTAATCCTGTTCATCCTTGTCACACCCAATGCAAATCTTAACATCTTTAACTCTGCTACCTCCAGCTCTGACTCTTGTCTTTTCATCAGTGCCACCATCTCTAACCCATATAATATAGCCGGTCTCACTACCACATTGTAGACCTTCCCCTTCATTCTTATTGGCACTCGTCTGTCACAAATCACTCCTGATACTCTTCTCCACCCTGCCTGCACTCTCTCATCTTCACCTCACTTCCACTATCACCATTAATCTGAACTGTTGATCCCAAGTATTTAAATGCATTCACATTCACCAGCTCTACTCCCTGCATCCTCACCATTCCTCTATCCTCCCTCTCATTCACACACACATATTCTGTCTTAGTCCTGCTGACCTTCATTCCTCTCCTCTCTAGAGCTTATCTTCACCTCTCCGGGGTCTCCTGTACCTGTTCCCTACTCTCACTACAAATCACAATGTTATCTGCAAACATTACAGTCCATGGGGACTCCTGTCAGATCTCGTCTGTCAACCTATCCATCATCATTGCAAATAAGAAAGGGCTCAAAGCCGATCCTTGATGTAATCCCACCTCCACCTAGAATGCATCCATCACTCCTACCACAGGCTGACAATTCTTGTAACAACATAATTCAGCTGCAGAATAGTATTGTGAATACAAAGTAGCAGACAGTTGTTATACTTTAAGTATAAGCAAGGTTCCTCTAATATCTAGGAAAGGTTGGGATGATTGACTGGCCCCAAAAGGTATTGGAACAGTTTGACAGGAAGACAAGAAAAATGCTTCACACTTATCAAATGATACATACAAAAATCAATGTATACCACGTCGGCCAACTCCCAAACATTTTCATTGAGAATTTTTTCTTTGTAGAATAGCCTCTGGTCATTGCATCTGACACCAATATTGCAGAAGCTCTGCCACAGGGGTAAATTCCCAAACATTTTCACTGAGAATTTTGTTTTTGTACAATAGCCTCTGGTCACTACATGTGGCTCTAATACTGCAGAAGCTCTGCCACAAGGGCCAACTTCCAAATATTTTCACTGAGAATTTTGTCTTTCTACAATGTAAGCAAATTTATCTTGAAGAACCTTACAGTGTATTAACTTCATTTAGTCAAATATGTACCTGCCTGTGCTGGAAATTAGTTTTTAACATCCTCTCAGCAGAATTGTCTTTACACTCTAAGGACCACTTACTACATTGGCCACTATCCTTTCTTTTGACCATTAGATTGCACTGCATATGCCAGTTACTTAGTCTTCCTGGATGACAGGTTTCTGCATTCAGGAAATGAAAGAAAACCTGTTCTGCTTTGTACTGCCCTGATATTTGCTTTGTATTGGCTATAAACCGATTACCCTCCTTTATAATTTGACCTATCACAGTGAATGTAAAGAAAATTCTCTTCCCCAGCCATGATAATCTAACTTTTACTGCTATAAATGTTAGAAGCATGAAAAAATAAAATTGCTGAACTACATGACTGGAATAATCAACATAAGCCTGATATTCCCTCTGTAACTGAAACATGGCTTAAACCCAGCATAAACAACTCTGAAATTACACCTCCTGGCTATAATAATATTCATAATGACTGTATAAAGAGGCATGGTGCTTTAATATTTCCCAACAACTCCCACATTGCTCCTTACAACAAACTAATACCAAAATTAATTTCAGCAGAGCTTTGTATTACTTTCCTGAAATTAAACATTTATAAACAAATGTGTATTATTGTTGTTAACCTCCCCTCCTGGCAACAATATACTTATACTGGAAGATATCTTACACTGGATATCCACAACAATTCCACAAGAGATAATACTAATAGGTGATGTGAATGTCAGTTCGTTGGACATAAACTCTAACTCCCCTACATTGAGCGTAAATGTATTTGGTTTCACACAACTAATTAGTAGCTCTACACATTATAGCAAGACATCAAGTTCCCCATTAAACTGGATTGTGTTATCAGACCCTAGAAAAGGGCCATCCTCCAAGAGGGTCTCACCCAAACAAATGACTGCTGTGAGAAACATGGCCTCAAACTGAATGCCAAAAAATGCATCATCATACCTTTTAGGGAGAGTGACATCCTAACAAATTATGACATTGATAATAAGGTACTAAGCATGCAATCAGTCATGAGGGACTTGGGCACCCAGGATGATAGCAATCTGACGTTTGACCACTATATTGCCTCTGTTGTACGGAAAGCTTTCTACATGGCCCACCTCATTAGTAAGGGTATCCCATCCAGGGACAAGGTGGTAATAACATCCTTGTATTCTTCCTTTATAAGACCTATTATTGAGTGCAATGCCCCTTTTGGCATGTACCTCACAAAGCACATGCAGCAGCTGGAGAGACACAGAGGTTCCTCGCCCGGAGAATCCAGAGCCTCAAACATCTACCTTACATAGATAGGCTAAAAGCCCTGTCCCTGTACTCAGTCTCCTACAGACTCCTCAGAGGTGACCTCTGTCTGGCATACAAAGCAATCTCAGACCCTGCCCTCCACTCGTGTAATCCACATGCACAAACTCAACCTGGTCTGTGACATCAATAGGACTTGTTGGCGGGACAGATTTGTTTCCCAGAGAGTCCCCCTTCTGTAAACTAGACTCCCTCTCCATGTAAAGCAGAGTACCTCATTAAACCTTTTTAAGCACAACCTGGATAACTGGATGGGGAACAGAAAATACACCCCTGTGATTCCACCTATGTCCTTGCTGGACAGTGGCATAGGGTGCTGACTTGCTGGAACATGGACTAAATTCTTAGTTAGGCTTGTAAGGGCCTCAGGGCCACTAGCCTAATAAATTCCTATGATCCTATGATCTTATGATCCTACAGGTACAATGACTGTCTCAGTGACCATCTCCCAATCTATGCAACAAGACAGAGGTTTACAAAATCAGCAGGCAAAGGGGAGAAGTATTGCTGGAATTGAATTCATCCTCAAGTCTTAGTGATTACCTTCATGAGGTGGATCTTGCTTTTCACAAAATCTCACCAAGATGACACTGATATACAGACTGCATTTTATGTAGCATATATCATGGACAGAAGTAGGTTAAAAATAAAAAAGATAGCTGGGTGCGCAAGACCAGGGATAAAAAGTGCTCAGGCCTGGTAGGTGCACTGATGCACAGTGTAGAATCCTCAAGACACAGAAACATTCCTACAATGGGGCTAGGCCAGGCCCAGGGGGAGGATATCCCCCTGTTGTAGAAGGAAGTAGTAGTCCACAAAAATCACAAAAACTGATAGGCCAAAAAAGAGCCATAAAGATGACTGAGTGGACTATTGAGGATAAAAAAGAAATTATGCATTGTTACTATTATGCAAGAAGCCCCAAACTTCCAGGCAAAAGTTTACAAAAGTCCATTGAACATGTGGGAGAAACAGACAAATGTAGGTTATGTAAAACAGAACTGGAAATAGTTGCACATCTTGTTGCTGGGTGCGATATACTAATGGCAGAAGGACTGTATATTGAAAGACATAATACTGTGGCAAGACTGTTGTATTGGGAATTGTGCAAACATTATATTATTAAAGTAATTGAAAGCACTGGAAACATGAGCCACAAAGCATTATAGAAAATGATAAAGTTTATATCAGATGGGATCACCCATTACCAACAGTTCAAAAAATAGATGCGAGAAACCCAGATAGAGTAGTCCATGAAAAGAAGACAAATGTAGCATTTATCATTAAACTTGCTCCACCCATTGACTGCAGTGTCTTACCTACAGAGAGGCACAAAGTTTTAAAACACCAGGATTTGCAGGCAGAAATGAGGGTAATGTGGAAGAATGATACAGAGACAGTTCCAGTAGTAGTAGGAGTAACAGGTCTTATAAAAAAGTATTTACAGTCATTCTTAGATATGTTACCTATCTCTCTTCTTATGTGCATTAAGAAGACATTGAGGCTTGGATGTTTGTTTAAGTAGTTTATTGTATACAAATACATCAGGATAAATGGCAGAAACATTAAACTTAAACAAACTATTTTACTCACTGACTGACGACATATTTGCATGCTCACACTCTGCTCACTCAAAATGGCACTCTTGCTTGCGCATGCTGAGTACTTATATGCATGTGTTGACTCACTGTAAAAATTCTTAAAGGTATATCACGTACTCTGATCTACATCCTTCCTCTTTACTGAGCTGTCTCATATAAACAACAACATTTGAATAGGCATGCAATTATACAGGCAGTAATAAAAAGCAATAACAGTCATGTCCAGGTTGCAGTGTATCCGAAAGTAAGTTTTGAGATGTGATCTGATCTCGTAACGTAATAGTCAGGACTGGGTTTAGCAATAGGGACAGTCACTGGGGAATATCTGCTTGAGGAGTTTCAAGGATTTTTTCAGGAACAGGAATTGCTGACTGAATGTTCTCTGCAATAGAAACATTAGACAAATCACTCTGAGAACTATAGTCTTTATCACAGGCAAGATGCTGCAACAATGGTTTGGACGCTGGTAACAAATGCTTCCGATTTCATCTGAATTCCACTCCTTGTGATTCCACAATGTACGATCTCTGCTCTTGACACAAACTTTTTACAAATCCGATGCGATCAAAATCTTTTGATGTCTGCATCCTCACTATCTCCCTTTTTTCAATGACCTGAGCAATTTGCTGGTTTGCGGTGGTGGTGCTGCGGTAGCGTTGTCCCCTCATAGCAAGATGTTGTCCCGTTCAATTCTCAGCTAGAGCATCATCTGTGTGGAGGCATATGTGAATGGGGCATGCCTTCGTTAAAGGGTGTGTGCCAGGGCTGGTAACCCGGTACGTAAAAATCCACTACCAATCATTAGCGGACCGGAGTTCTGCTGTGGCGACCCCTAACCGGGAAAAGCCGAAAGACACAAACAAACAATCATAGGAGGACTTATGGGACAAATGCTTTTTCAACAGTTGAGCTTTTACTGGTTTGTTGTTTTTGGCACTTGGAACCAATAAATTACTGCTGATTGGTAATGTGGTTCTGGTTTGTCTCGACATAAGTCTCATGGCAGGTGAACTAAGATGTTTATCACGAGGAATGTTTCTGAGATTTAACAAGTTGAGAAAAACATCGGTATTGTCATGTATGGATTTCTCAAACAGCTGTTTTGCACTTTGAACTGCACAATCAGCCAAGCCATTTGACTGAGGGTATTCAGGACTACAATTCCCAAATGTCACTGTGGAGGCAACAATCGACAAAATAACACACTGGTACCACAGTAAATTCCACGATCCACTCTTGATTTAAATAAAAGCACAAGCTCTTTATTTAACAAGCCAAAAACAGTTGTTGAGCGCTTTCATGTATAAAATACACTTCATCAGAACACTTGATAAGCCCTGGGGCTCTCTATAAATACTTAAAAAACCGCCAAAAGTTAATTGTTTAAGAGCTACGCCCTCACCATTTCTTAAAACTACAGTACTTACTTTCTCACTAATAATACATACTAAACCTTCAAATAAAACACTAAATGCCATTATGTGTAAATTTATACACCTAAAAACCTACTCTTTGTCAAAAGGCAACAATATTGTACTGTATAGTACGTGTTTAAAAATAACACAAAAATGCAATGTCAAACATTGTCACTTATTAGAAATCTGTCTTAACATCTGTCCTTACAAGACAGGATTAGTTGGATACAAAATTCAACTGTTACTAAAACACTACCTGTACATGCCATGATATAATGTTAATATAAAGACAATACAATTCTGTAAACAGGTTTCTACAGGTTGTATACTTCTATTAAATTTTTAAATGCAATTCTGAGAATAGGAAATAATTAATCGAGATGTTATGTGTTCCTAACCAAGGGTTTTGTGGGGATCATATCATTGAGACCTGGAAGACAAGCTGCATTTAATTTCAACTGCCATTTTATTTCTTTCTCTCCAACCATTCTCTTAATGTCCCCACCCCTCGGATTCTCCCTAACTACTTCCAAAATTCCAAATTTAAACTTGTCACATGTTTTACTTTTAGAGATGTGCCTAAATAAGGCATTATTCTCATCCCTCTTCCCTATACAATAAATGTGATCGTAAATTCTGTTTTTGAGTAACCTGTCGGTTTTCCCGACATAATAACAGGGACAAGAGCAGCACATAGCTAAATAAATCAAGTGCTTAGTATTGCAATTACCATTGGCAAATCTAATTTTATTATTGTTGATGTTTTTTAAGGTACAACAAACATCTTCGCAAATGAAAGCACATTGCGAACATCTACCACATTTCCTGGTCCCCCATCTCTGTGTGTTGTTACTCCCCCCTTGTCTATTGGCCTTCCATTCAATAAGATTTTTAATATTCGGGCCTGTTTTATATACAAAGGTGGGTCTGTCACTGATGAAATCTTTGATAGACTCATCACTAGTAATGATGTTCCAGTTGGAAGCAATAATTTTTTTGACATCACCTGCATATTTCCCATACTTGACAATATAGGATTTCGAATGTTGATTTGTGTCTTTGTTGTCATGACATTTCTTACTAATATCAGGAAGGATGGGTCCCTTCCCCAAAAGTGGTGTGTACTTTTTCCCCCATTCCTGTATCACAAAACTGGTCACATCCGTAATCAAGTAGTGCGGATACCCTTTGTCCCTGAACATTCTCCCTATGTGGTTGATTTCCAACTCCATGTCCGCTTGGAGCGTTGTCATCCTCGCAGCCCGAATACACTGCCCTTTGATGATACTATGTTTCTGTGAGTAGGGGTGACTACTACTAAAATCCAAGTAACCATTACTAAATGTGTCCTTCCTGTAGATCTTAGATTGAAAGGACCCCCCATCATTAAATATGTACACATCAAGGTAGTTGATTCCACTCATGTTGTATTGATGTACAAACTCTAAATAGGTAGTAGTCTGGTTGATGTATTCAATGAATTTGGACAATAAGGTAGTGTCGCCCCATCATAACAAAAACAGGTCATCCAGATAGCGGACATAGCAGGATATGTGTTCCATCCACTCACTATGCAATACAAACTCTTCCTCCCAATCCAGGAGCACAAGATTGGCATAAAAGGGGGCGCAGGCTGCCCCCATGGCCACACCAGAGATTTGTCGAAAATATTCACCTTCAAAGAAAATGAAGTTGTTGTCAAGTACAATTTCTGTAAATTCAGAAATGAGCCTGATCTTCTCCCAACTTAACCCACTGTGTTTCCTCAAACTGGCTGTAAATCTTTCCAACCCATCATCCTTGGGGATACAGGAAAAAAGATCCTTGATATCAACCGTGACAAAGATCATACCTGGACTCCATAGCTCTTTGGTGAAAATCCCCAGAAATTCCCACGAATCTCTGATGATGTGCTGACACCCAGCAAGGGTGTGTTTTGACCAAAAATCAACCATTCTACCAAAAGGAAAGGTTTTGCTGTAAGTGCCTGCAATAATGGGTCTAAAAGGGGGATTCAGCACATCCTTGTGCACCTTCGGAATTCCGAATATGGTAGCTAGTTGTGGGAAATCAACCTTGAGAAATTTGTAGAGCTCTTCGTCAATTCTCTCGTCCAACAAAAACTCTTCTAGGAACAAATTAATCCTGTTGTGGGCGATGTTAACCTGATTTAAACTTGCTACCTCATATTGTGTAGTATTGCGAAGAATGTCAAAGATCTTCGCTGTGTATGCATCCTGATCATACAACACTATACCACCCCCTTTGTCAGCAGACATGACCCTAATGTTGTTTTCACTGAGGGTATCCAATATATCCCCCAGATCTTGGTCATAGCTGCTGTGGGAGAATGTGTTGTTCAGTTGCTTACACAAGGAATAGATTTCTTTGGTAACTACATTCTCAAAAGATGTTAAGGTTTTGTGTGTGGGAGGTGTAAAGGAACTTTTCTTCCTAAGTGTGTTCTTGGATGCACTAACACCCTGTTTGTCACGAAAGAATATTCCTAGGTTTAGTTTCCTTAAAAACAATTTAAATTCAACCAGGGTGTCAACCACGTTGAACGGCTGACTAGGTGTATATTTCATTCCTTTGGTAAAAACTCGAAAATGTTCCTTTCTAACTTGAAAGGAAGTATAATTGTATACCTTAATGTCCCCTTCAATGTTTATAATATTGTCGGTACTGTTCACCACTATTTCCTGGTTATCAACACCACTGGAATTTATTGTTCCCTGTACTGGTGCCCCCATTTGTTCAATCTCTGTTTCTTCCCTACTTCCTGCCATTTCCATCCCCTCCCGGTCTCCTGGTATAAAAAATCCTCCACACCTGCAGCATTAGGAGTGTCTGCACAATTAGCAGTGTTACTGGGGCCATTGTAAACTGCACCATTAGGAGCAGTAAAATTTCTGTTCCATTTGTACATAGTACCATTCTCAAATTGTTTTAAATCCCTGGAAAACTTCTTACATTTCCTGTCAAAACTTTTCCTACCATTACTTTCAGCATATGTAAATTGTTTCTCATACAACTTGTCCCATTCTGAAAATAATAGATCATGTGTAATGGTATAGTTATCCTTATCCACCTCTTCCAATAAACTGCTAAGTTTGTGATCATTACATGATACAATAAATTCAATAAACTGTTTACCAAAACTGTTAAACATTTCTTCACATTTCTTAATGTTTACAGTGTTCATCTCAATCCCTATAGGTTGTTTAAAAAAACGTAAACCCATGGGAATGATGTTACTTTCAAGACACTTACGTATATACATATTGTCTATCTGTATACTTTTAATTTTATTAAGTTTGTTGCCAAACTCAAAAATCATACCTTTTAATGACTGGTTACCCCTGTTTACAAAGTTATTTCTAGGAATGTCATTGATGGTTTTGACACAACCAAATTCAAAAGGTAGCTTTAAAAATCTGTCCAAATTAGCTTTGGTGTTAGAACTACCTACTTCGCTGTTGTTGGATACAGCTGGTTTTGCCGTTCTGTCCATAGAGTCCAAGGTTCCAACCTGAAACCCATCTTTAACGGAATAAGTCCTCTTGGGTGGTGCCCGCTTGGGTTTGGCACCCGAAATGAGAATCGGATCCTCCATGGCGTTGTGCGATCCGTGAATGTTACCGAAAATTCCCTCATTCGTGCACGAATCCACCGGAACAGAATTAGAACCCACAGCAGATCTCTGTCCGTTAGGGATGTCATCCAAACTGTCGTGATCCGATACTGAAAGCAAACGTGCTGACATCAAATGACTTGGTGAGGCAGCTTCCTGTTGGGCCCGATTGGCCGTTACAACAGTCCGTTGAGTAGGCGGTGTCATCATTTCTATTAGCCGCCTGATTTCACCTCTCAAAATGGCTAATTCGGATTGTATTTTCTCCATCTCGTCCCTCCGGACAGGAGAAAAATTAGCAAACCCTTCATTGATGGAATCCATGGAAAAAAACTACAATTCCCAAATGTCACTGTGGAGGCAACAATCGACAAAATAACACACTGGTACCACAGTAAATTCCACGATCCACTCTTGATTTAAATAAAAGCACAAGCTCTTTATTTAACAAGCCAAAAACAGTTGTTGAGCGCTTTCATGTATAAAATACACTTCATCAGAACACTTGATAAGCCCTGGGGCTCTCTATAAATACTTAAAAAACCGCCAAAAGTTAATTGTTTAAGAGCTACGCCCTCACCATTTCTTAAAACTACAGTACTTACTTTCTCACTAATAATACATACTAAACCTTCAAATAAAACACTAAATGCCATTATGTGTAAATTTATACACCTAAAAACCTACTCTTTGTCAAAAGGCAACAATATTGTACTGTATAGTACGTGTTTAAAAATAACACAAAAATGCAATGTCAAACATTGTCACTTATTAGAAATCTGTCTTAACATCTGTCCTTACAAGACAGGATTAGTTGGATACAAAATTCAACTGTTACTAAAACACTACCTGTACATGCCATGATATAATGTTAATATAAAGACAATACAATTCTGTAAACAGGTTTCTACAGGTTGTATACTTCTATTAAATTTTTAAATGCAATTCTGAGAATAGGAAATAATTAATCGAGATGTTATGTGTTCCTAACCAAGGGTTTTGTGGGGATCATATCATCATTCGTTAAAGGGTGTGTGCCAGGGCTGGTAACCCGGTACGTAAAAATCCACTACCAATCATTAGCGGACCGGAGTTCTGCTGTGGCGACCCCTAACCGGGAAAAGCCGAAAGACACAAACAAACAATCATAGGAGGACTTATGGGACAAATGCTTTTTCAACAGTTGAGCTTTTACTGGTTTGTTGTTTTTGGCACTTGGAACCAATAAATTACTGCTGATTGGTAATGTGGTTCTGGTTTGTCTCGACATAAGTCTCATGGCAGGTGAACTAAGATGTTTATCACGAGGAATGTTTCTGAGATTTAACAAGTTGAGAAAAACATCGGTATTGTCATGTATGGATTTCTCAAACAGCTGTTTTGCACTTTGAACTGCACAATCAGCCAAGCCATTTGACTGAGGGTATTCAGGACTACTCGTAATATGAACAAAGTCCCATTCATCTGCAAATATCTTGAACTGCTGACTGGTAAACTGTGCACCATTGTCAGGAATAACACTGTGTGGACTGCCATGGACTGAAAAATGTCTCTTCAACTTAGTAATGAGAATACTGGAAGTTGCTATGGGAAGTAGGTCAGTCTCAAACCAATATGAATAAGAGTCTACTAACACCAAGTAATGTTGACCACTCCACTCAAAGACATCTGTGGCTACTGTCGACCAAGGTAGTTCAGGAATCTGGCTTAAATGAGGTGGTTCTTTTTATTGATGCAGCTTTGGGTTACTAACATACTGAACAAGATGAAAGTACTTTCTCAATATTTCTTGATATAGTTGGCCAAAATATTAGACCTCTTGCCCTTCTTTTGGTAGATTCAGTTCCTGGGTGGTCACGATGTAAGATCTTAATATATACTCTTGTTGCAAGGATTTTGGAACAATCACCTTAGAACCTTTCATGATGATGCCACTGTCTAATGAAAAATAAGGTTGCACTTCTACTGGTAAACAAGATTGCCTTGAAGATCATCCTTGACTGATAAAGAGGTTGAGCTTCTGGAGAATTGTATCTGAAGCTGTGTGATTTCTCAGTTCATCAAGATGTGTGGAAGAAAAATTTCTCACTTCCATGACCTCAAAATCAAGTTGCTCATTGTTATGCTGTTCTGTGCTTTTTCTGAGTGATCTGGATAAAGTGATGAAGTCTGGAACACCAGGCTGTAAAAATGTTGATTTATTGTAGAAATCCAAAAACAATGTTAGCGCTTTTAGGTTAAAAACCCTTCCTCAGACATTACAGTACATAAAAACACATAGGTATATTTAAATCAATTAATTGTATTCCATTTCATTCACCAAATCTCCCCCCCTCTTTTTGATAGTTTTATCACTTGTAAAACCATAAAATTAAAAGAATGATTCTCATTATTTTATATGCTGAAACAATGCATTATGTATATTCCCATTACGAATAGCTGACGTGTTGTAAGATTCTTTCCTTTAATTTACAATTGGTCTTGCCTACATAAAATGAATGGCATGAAACACAATTAGCTAAATACACTACATTTTTTTGTGTGGCAATCTGCATACCCTTTTAATGAATACCTTTTGCCTGGAAAACAATGAGACTAAATGGATTATTGAATTAGGAGCCGATAGGCTTCCTGGTTTAAATGGGGTTGTTCCCCTAAAACCAGCCTTGAAGAAAAAGCAGGTAGTTTACTAAATCTTGATTGGTGCTGAATTGATTTAAATATACCTATGTGTTTTTATGTATTGTAATGTCTGAGGAAGGGTTTTTAACCTGAAAGCGCTAACATTGTTTTTGGATTTCTACAATAAATCAACATTTTTACAGCCTGGTGTTCCAGACTTTATCATTTTCACTTTTTGGTTCTTAAACTTGTGAGTCTGGACTTTGGTGTAGTAGGCTTACTTTTTTTGCATTTGGATCTGGATAAAGTATCAGCAAGATAAAGAAGTTTGCATTTTATATATAGACAAGATTGAAATTGTACTTTTCCAATTTGAGCATCATACATTACAGTCTAGCTGGAGCTGTATGTATAGGCTTTCTCAAAATAGTAACAAGGGGTTGGTGGTCGGTTTCGATCTGGATAGGTCAACCATAAATATAATCATTGAACTTCGAACATGCAAACACAATTGCTAAGAGCTCTTTCTCAATCTGGGCATATTGCATCTTGGTCTGGGTAAGAGTTCTCGATGCATAGGCTACTGATCTACCCTCTTGAAGAATGACTAAACCTAGACCAAATTTAGAAGCATCACAGGAAAGAGGAACTGATTTGTGAACATCATAGTAGCTGAGAGTTGGTGGGTTAGCAATTTTCTGTTTTAGGACATCAAATACTCTTTGGTACTGTTCTGACTATGACCATATTACATCGTTGCATGTCAGTTCTCTTAGTGGTGCTGAAAGTTGGCTCAAATCTGGAATGGACTTGCCTAGATAATTGACCATGCCAAGAAAACGTTGTAGGGCTTGAATGTTATTTGTAGCTGACATCATCTAGAATTGCTGTTTGCTTTGAAAAATCTGGTTGCAAGCCTGAACTGGTAAACAAGTGACTAACGTAAGTAACTTCTTGTAGCTTGAATTTATACTTCTGAGGATTCAGCTTAAGATTCACTTGATGTTCTCTTTCCAGAACTTTCCTGAGGTTTCTGTCATGTTCGGCTTCACAATTGCCTCCTACTAGAATATTATCTACTATAATAGCACAGGGATAGCTTGAAAAAATTTGATTCATCGCACACTGAAATACTTCACTGGCAGGATGTATTCCAAATGGCATTCTCAGAAATCTGTATCTTCCAAATGGCATACTGAATGTGGTAAACAATGAAGATTTTCGGTCAAGCAAAATTTGCCAAAATGAATTCTTTCTACTAAGACAGAAAAAACAGTGGCATTTGACATGAGGGCAACAACCTCTTTGACTGTGTGCATTGGACGATGAGGCCTTTTTAATGCTTTGTTCAGATCTCTTAGATCAATACATATTCTGATATCATCTGAACTTTTCTTATGAGCTACTACCATGGAGGATACCCATTCAGTAGATTCTTTTACTGGACAAATTACTCCTAGCTGCACCATGTTTTCTAGCTCGGCTTTGTCTGTACTCTACATAGCTATTGGAACTTTTCATGCTGGGCTGATAAGTGGGCTGGCCCATGGGTTTAACTTCATAGAGTACACAACTGGTAGTTTGCCTAGTTTGTCTGCAAAACCATCAGTTTGGGTGAAATTTGAGCTGTCATTCAAGCTTACATGGTGAACTTCTTCATTAAATGAAAGCAGTCCTGTTTTCAAACTGTCTCTGAGACCTAATAATGACTGCACGTGTCTCTTGACTACAAAAAAATCGCAAGTCATAACTGTTCCTAGTAGAATAACATGAAAGCACTACTTAGCCTTTGGTCTGAATCTCTTCACCACCATAAGCAACAAGTGTTGCACACTTTGTCAAATCAAGTTGTTCTGTAGCTTTTACTCTAGCAAATGTTTCTGCTGACATACCATTGAACTTTGAGCCAGTATCTACTTTGAGCTCAGTGATACTGCCATTAATCCAAACAGTACAAAAGATTTCATTCTTTACCCACAAATCTACTACATTGACTGTTTCACCAAGCACAGACACATCATCAACAATAAAATGTAGGGTGGCATCTTCCTAAATGATCAACTTGCCTCTTGGAATGCCCTCTTTTAATAAAAGAATGTGCCTTATTTTATTTACAAAATCTTTTGAAATTATTCCTCTTATTGCAAGAATGACACTGCTGACCAAAAGCTAAGCACTTTTCTCTTTTGGGTTCATGATTATCACCACAATTATGACAGTTGACTATGAAGCTGGGTGGGGGACACATGTTTTGACTTTGCTGACTCACCCCTGTGCTTCGCTGAGCATGCTCTGGAATTTGCTGGAAAGACTCAGAGTTTCCCAAGGACTGCTACAGAGCCTGCAGTAGCTGCCATGTGCTTGGGCTTGTTTCTTTTAATCACATGCTGCATACTATCAACACGAGCTTTGTCACTGTGCCTTCCAATGCTATTCTCATTTGTAAGCATACTTGTGTGCTTTTCTGTAAGCTCATATACCTGACAAATCTCAATGGCCTTATTCAATGTTAAATCACTGTCTTGAAGCAAAATTTTTCTCACTGTGTCATTGTTAATACCACACACAAGCTTGTCCTTTATCATCTCATCTTTCAAATCACCAAATCTGCACATTTTAGCCTTATTTCTCAAGTCATTTATATATGCTACAAAAGTTTCACCAGGCTTTTGATCCCTTGTGTAAAATAAGTACTTTTCCACTGTAACATTTGTTTGGGGGTTACACATTTCTCTAAATTTATTTAAATGTTTTAAGCACTCTGGATCTTCCCTTGTTTCACGATACTAACCAGGAACAAACAACAAACTAATGAAAAACTGCCAAAGGAAGAATGGAAATACTCCACTGAAGACTGTTAAACAGTTTTAATAAAATAATAAATGAACACAAAGTAAAATGACTTCTTCAGACAAAAATGCAATCACAAGACAGCTTTTAAATAGCTTAAACACTCCCTCCCCAGTGGTGATCCATCAATGAATTGTGCCAAAGCATACCAAATTTTTAAAGGTAACCGAATATCCAACTCTAAAGTAGTCAAATATTTAAATATTTAAATATCTAAATATGTACAACTAATAGAGGTTTATTGAACTGTTTTCGCAAAAGGAACAAAGCAAAACAGTACCCCCTTCCTTTTGCTGTAATTCCAGAGGACTAGCCATATTTTTCCAAGACGACGAGGAAGATACTAACAGTTGCCATGGTGATAGGCATCTGATTAGCTCAGTTGGACACATGTGAGGAACTACTTTACAGCAGGAAGGGGGCATGTCATCTAAAGGACAGAAGCGTATTCAGGAGGTTTCATCGGTTCAGCATGGTGGAACAGTAGCGGTGACTATCTAGTATGGAGGCAATTCAGTTTTGCAGCATGATCAACCGCTCAGTAATGAAGGTAATGTAAATACTGTTAACATCGACATTCGTTCACTTTCAGAATGACCACATTCTAGTTTGTAAGCTAGTTCACAGCTTAACGGTAATTCGACAGTGATAGATCATACCCATCACCATTTTAAAGACTTAATGTCTAAACAATTTAATTTTGCATTAATAAATGAACAGGATTCTCGTTTACAATCATATTCGGTACATAATAATGTGAATAATAGCTTTCGTTCTTTGAAAGAACTTATTTACTATTTTGAAAACAGATTTTTTAAACTAAAGACGTTGGATATGGACATTGCTTATCTCAAAGAGTGTACACATTTAAAAATTGCTCTACAAGGCCTGCAACTTTTTACATTTCCTTTTGGCATTGTTTATGATGATGATATTGTTACTGATTTTTTGGGATCATTTGATGAAATGGGTATGAATTTAGTTAAAAAAACTGTGTTTTATTATGAGAAAGAAAAGGATGCCGTAGTTGATGAAGTGGATATGCTTGGTGTTAAAATAAGGGAGGACTTATTTCCCCAGTATAAAGAATTGTACTTTAAATTTCTTGATAAGGTTGAGAGAAGATGTAATAGAATTTTCTACAAAAAGAAACAAAAGTTAGAAAGAGATTTAAAACAATATCAGAATAAACAAGTGTACCCTACAGAAAACGTTTTAAGTAAGAATACTGAAATTCAGAAGGGAAATGATGTGTGAACATTAAATTATAGTGAAGCAGTTAGAAATAGTAATGAATGTCTTGATGACATGGGGGTAGAGCAACCGGATTTTCAAGGGGTGAGATGCTCAGAAAGACTGGCCCACGGATGCATGGAGAAGGGAGAATACAACAGGTATTATTATCACCAGCCCCAGAGGAGGAACAGTTACAGGAGGGGGAACAATTATAGGCCTAAATGACACTAACAATATTGTACGTAGTAATGATGGCTTCACCATTTATAATTATTCAGATAGGGTAATCACGAAGGAATATTTTAATTTGGTATCAAAGGGGGTGAAATTCATTCCAGAAAAGAAAGGAAATTTATTGGATAGTATAATTGCATTAAAATTATATATTAGGAAGTTAAATTTTGATATCTTTTTTATTGATCAAGATACTGCATTGTTAGCAATACCAAGTGATACTACTCCAGTAACAATATACAGTAATACTTTCTTGTTGAAGAAAAAGAGTATGTTCAATCCCCCATTACACCCTTTATTAGATACTTATCAGAAGCTAGTTTTTGAAGATATATATATATCACATATATTTAAACAATTCAAGGGTACCGTGGAACCTTACTAGGGAAGAACACAGCTTATTAATGGATTTAAGAATAACTGTATTCATGTAATGACCCCTGATAACGGTGGGGGTATTGTTTTATATAAATCTATAGATTATTCTAATATAATGCAGGAATTGTTGTTTGATGTCTCCACATATGTTGGAGTATCTAAAAATCAGATAAATATAGCATATGCTCATATAGATTCATGCTTAGAGGAGTATTTAATGGATCAGAGAATAGATGCTGAACTTTATAATTTTTGTACAAAAAGGATTGCATTATTTCTATTTTTTTTGGTATATCCAAGGTCCACAAAAATGTGGCTACTCCACCTTTTAGAGCAATAGCAGCAGCCAGTGGCTCTAAAACACATTCACTGGGAGTGTTTGTGGATTAATCTGTACAGAATATTTTAGGTCAAATTCAACACCTTGTCAAGGACTCATGGGAATTTTTAGGACTTTTGAAGCATGATTTATGGAACAAAGATTTGATTTTCTTGACAATAGATGTCAAAGATCTCTTTACTGTTATACCTAAGGAAGAGGGTAGTGCCCTTTTTGAGGAGACGTTGTTTAGATTTTCATAACTTTCACATGAGCAAATAACCTTGGTATGTGAAATTATGAATTTTATTCTAGAAAATAATTTTCTCTATTTTGAAGGGGAATATTACCAACAAATTAAAGCCATTGCAATGGGGGCAGCATGTGCCCCTGTCTACTCCAGTGTTGTACTGTTGGGTTGGGAGACCAATTATGTAGTACCTAACCCCTTTTGGTGCAGAATCAAAAGTTATTCAAGATTTTTGGTTGACATCTTTATTCTGTGGGATGTACCAGTGGACGAAATAGAACAATTTATCCAATATTTAAGTGATACCACTAATTTCTTAAAATTTACTTTTAAGTTTGATAGTAGCAGTATCAATTATTTAGATAATTTTATTTCACATGATGTACAAGGATTCAGATCTACTATCTACCATAAAGATACATTTTGTAATGCATACCTGCATTTTAATAGCAACCACCCACTCTTACAAAAAAAAAGTATTATTAAGGGTCGAGCTGTAAGAATAGCTCGAATGACATCACATTTAGAAGATGTCAAAAGAGAGTTTGAAAAAATATCCCTCATGTTTCAGGCGAGAGGTTACCCCAAAGTACTGATTGATGGAGTACTAGATGAAGTGTATGATGTATAATAAATGGGGAACTGTGTATAAGCCATTATTGGGTGTGGGATTAAATGCTGAGAGTAATAGGGTGTCTATACAGAATAAAAAGGGTCCCTATGAAAAAGCTTGTATATTACAGTATAACTATCTTTCCAATGACATTAATAGGGCTATCTGTACTAATTGGAATATCTTTAGGACAAATCAGGATATTTGAGTAAAGATTTGTAAACAGTACAGGAGCTAATTTTAAAAAATTGCTTGAACATAAGTTTGATCCGATACAGTCATCAGTTTTGGGTGCAAGGTCCTGTGGTGCGTGTAGCCAGTGTCCATATATTAATAAGGAAAGAGAAGTTATTTTGAATAATAAATTGCACAGTCAAGTTATATTTCAGAAAGGTAATTGTTTGACAAATAGTGTGGTATATCTAGCTATATGTGTAACATGTTTACATTTTTATGTGGGCAAAACGGAACGCTCCTTGAAAATTAGGATTTATGAACACCTTAATGACATAAAGAATAAAAAGCTTAACAACACATTGTATAAACTTTCACAGGTTTGCCATAATTTTGACACATTTATATTTGGCATACTGGATGTTGTTAGGTTAGATCCTAGAGGGAGGAATTGGAAAAATAGATTAAGAAAGAAAGAAACTGAATGGCAGTTTAAACTAGCTGCCATGTTCCCCCCAGGTCTTAATGAATTGATTTCCATTGCACCTATTTTACATGAAAGAGCAAATGATATATAATTATATGACATTTGATATATTGAGTTACTTGTGTATATTTATTAAGTTTTAGATTATAATATGGGTTATACCTTCCGAATGCTTCATAATTTAATTCATTAATGTTTTTGTATTCTTTTACAAGTGAGGTTGCTTTAAAATTAGCGGTCCCATTTTATAATTGGGGCATTAGTAATGTGATTGGAACATCATTAATTGCCTATAGTATTTAAAATGTTTTAATTAATTTGTGTGTGTATTCTGATTAAACTTAAATGAACTATCTTACTAACTTATTAACTACATACTTGCATGCTCACACTCTGGCTGCTCACTCAAAATGGCACTCTAGCTTGCACGTGCTCAGTGCTTATATGCATGTGCTGACTCATTGGAAATCTTCTTAAAGGTATATCACACACACTGATCTACATACTGATACATGTAACTCTGTATGAATTGTAGAAGGAGTCATTACTGGGCATATTGCGGGGGCTGCAAAGAGCACTTTTGGCTAACATCAACTATTGAAACAATACTAATTTCATGAACTTTAATCATACTTTGACTTAGGAATGAGGTCCATTCCCATCATGTTATTAGAAACCCAAAAAGACTTGGAGAAATTAACAAAAAAGCAGACATCTCATCCATCCACTTAAGCAGCATGTTTATAAAACAACACACAACCTTTCCAAGTTTAACCCAGAAATGTTCATTACTAACCTATCATCTATTTATTGGAACTTTCTAAAAATCCTCTCCTTAGGTGATGCTGTAGATGACTTCAATACAACTTTTCTTGAATATCTGAAATAGCCTTGCACCTCCTAGAAGAAAGAAACTAAAAACAATTAATGCAATTTGGCTATCCAAAAAGAGTAGAATGCTAATGCAGGATAGGGTAAAAAACATTAAAAGAATGGTAAAACTATAAAACACCAGAATACCTTTAAAACATCAGAATGATTCGCAATCATACTAGAGAGCAAATTAATAAAGACAAATCTATACTATAATAACTTCCAGAATAATAACAAACACAACCACAAAAACTTCTGGACAGCCATTAAAGAAATCTTATATCTCTGCCATAAATTCAAGCCTAACCCCTCTCCTTAGAATTTCTCACTTGAAACTTCAGTACAGTTCAACTCTTATTTCATTGATAGTGTAGCATCTTTAACCAAAGATTCTCCAGCATTTAGTCCTAACCCTGCCCAGCAGCCACATATTACCACATCCATTTCACCTTCAAATTTGTGACCACATCCTATAAAAACGTACCCTTACACAAACTCAAACTATGCTCTACTTCAGCTAATGATCTTCCAAGTGAATACAATAAAATAGCAGTTGATAGCATTACCTACCCTGTCTTAATCCTTATTAACAGGTCTATTCAGGAATCCCATATTCCCTCTTTATGGAAAAGTCACATATTATCCCTCTGCACAAAGGAAGAAATTCAACAGACTTTACTATCTTCAGTCCTATAATAGCAATTGTATCCCCCCTCTCCAAAATACTTGAAAATATATTCAAAAACAATTACTGAACTATCTCCTGCAGGAAGAACTCCTGTTCCCCACACAAAATGGCTTCCTTCCATTCCATAGTACTAACACTGCACTTCTAACCAATATAGGTACTGTCAATAAATTTAGAGATAATGGATAGTCTCATCCTTATTTCCAGTCTTGTCTAAAGCCTTCTACACAGTTTGATACAGCAAATGTCTACTTCAAACATCCTCATTAGGTCTCATTCAGTTCACCCTTCTATGGTTCAATAGCTACTTATCCAACAGGAGTCAGTCAGCAAAATTGTACTTCTTCCTCTCTCCATACCTTCCAGTCACCACTGGTGTACCACAAGGCTTAATCCATAGTCCCATCCTCTTTAACATTCTCACCAACACCCTCCACACATCCACATAACAGGTATCCCTAATACAGTACACAGATGACTGCACACTCAATTGCACATCTGTCAACATGGAACATCTCAAAAAATTAATCAAGACGTTTTAACGATGACAGAGACATGACTTTTTTTCATACTCATTTATTGGATTATCACTTGCGACATAGGCAAATTTACATTTACGTAAAAGTAATCAAAGTATATTAACATAAACATTATGCTTCACATAAATTGCTATATATCATATAACATAAGCAACATTACATAAATTATTCAATTCCTGCCTTTTTTAATAAGAAACATCTTTATTAAACCATCACTTACTACATAGGCAATCATCCATTAATATGAATGAAAACAAACCTTACCAACACAATCCTAGCTGCAAGCATTTTACATCACAAACTATACTGACACACTCCCAGTTGCATGACTTACACATCACTTACAATCTACCTAATCGATTTCAGTTAAACATTGCATAGCTCATTTTAGTCCTGCCTCCTTTTAAACCTCATTCCTCCATGATTTTGATTTCCATTTTCTAGTAATTGCTTTTTTGGCAGCCACCATTATTAGACACAGCAAGGCCTTACCATTACTAGGCAACTATGATTCTGTATCATAGCTCAGAAAAATCATCTCCCTAGTCAGTCCAATCTGCCCAGCCAACAACTCCAACAGTGCATCCTGCAGGTAATCCTTAAAGTCTGCCAACTTACCACATTCCCAGAAAATATGTTCCCAGTTACTTATTTCTTCCCCTTCATACCTCCAGCATTTGCTGTCTGCCTTTGGAAAAATTCTTTGGAGTCTACTTGGGGTATAAAAATATCTATGTAAACATTTCCAGGCAAAAATCCTAAATCTTCTAGATTTTGTTGCATAGTTGGTAGACATACATATATCCTCCCATTGTTTATTTGTAAATTGCTTATCCAGTCTCTCTTCCCAATCCTTTCTAACCTCCTCTGATTGATTCTTATAGTTATCATGCAATATTTTATATGCCATACGAATTATTCCTTTTTTAATGGCAGCTTCTGTTCTATATTCTATTAAAATCTCTACCAGAGCTGGTCTTTCATTTAGGACCCCCTATATCTTTTTCTTTTGCTATACTCTGATATCAGTCCCTGATAAGGCAGGCAATCTCTAATCAGCAGTCCAAATAAATTCTTGGCATCTTCCCATTCTATCATCTTTCCCTGTCTAGTTATTTGATCCCAATACCCTGGTTCCTTTGTGCATTTTCTCCAATAAATTCCAGCCCCTCTTGCTTATTGTCTGTATCCCTAATTGCAGTCATCCCTATCAGCAAAATCTCCTTTCTCAATTCTCGTGTTGGTTTAGTTCTTAGAACACTTTCTGTTATTTTATTGATATATTATTCTGTAAGACTATTGTTATTGTCCTTAAAGGCCACCAAATCCCTTTCCTATCAAAAAACTAAATTTAAAGTCCTGTCTCGATAATACAACCACTGAAGTCACTTCTCTTAGAAAATGATTAGGGACGATAGTGAATGATTATTGTAAATTTGACCTGCATATACAAAACTGCATAAAAAAATCATCAAAAACTAGAGATGCTTTATAGAGGCAAAAACATTCTCACCAACCCAGGTATAGCTGTACTTGCTCCTGCTTTTCTCCTACCCACACTTCTTTATGGCACTTCCATCCTTACTAACCTTCAGGAATCACACAACTCAAAACTTGAACAATGCTATAACAATGCTGATAAATTTGCAGCAAATATTCCTTTCAGAATCCACCATTGTATAGCACTAAAAGCCTAAATTTGTTAGAACTACCCCATCAACTAACATATAAACAGTTTCTTACCACCTATAAAATTATCCAGAATACACCTGCTTGTCCAGCACTAAATAACATTTTATACAACTATGTTCCTAGTCAGTCATTATGATCCATTGACCAAAAACTCCTGTCTGTACAGAAACCTATCAAATTTGCTGGACATTGTCTATCCTTGTACCATGTTGCTAAAGGCCTGGAACTCCTTATCTCTATCCATCAGGTTGATACCCTCCCATCCTTCAAAAACATTATGAATGACTTCCTAGCCAAAAGTTGCCTCTGCTCTTGCTTAACACCAGAATAAACTATATCCCTAGATGTGTAAAAATACCTATTCATACCTTATGCCTCCTTATTCTCCCTTCTTCAATCACTTCCTTACTTCTATCAATTTCTCTTCCATAGCTTTCTCTCTAAATATGCCATAAACCTGCTTTCTCTCACTTCATATTGTAATTCCCGTTTGTATTATACTAACTTACCTTTAATTTCTTTATAAACTGACTAAAATTTCTCTAACTATTAAACCATTGTCATATAACTTGCATCGACTGTTAACCAATGTTTTATATTATGTCTAATTTGGCATGATTTATTTCGACTGTATTTGTTTTCATATTATTTTTAAAGACTGTAAACTTATTGTTCTTAAAATGTTTTCTAATACCTTGGAGCTTTTCTCCTAGGGCATCCACTGAAAATGGACTCCTACCATTTGGACTTTCTCAGTAATCAAATGTCAATAAATGAATAAATACAAATATTCCTAGTTCTGAAGGTGCTATGGGCCTTCTCGAAATTGATTACATGTATAGATCTGCAATCTTAGGACTACAGACATATCTGCTGACTTCACCAGATCCAAACATAGTGAAGTTTTAAAACATGAAGAGAACAAGCAGGTGCATATCAATGTCAAGTGGGAATGGAAATCAAACAGAAGTAGACAAAAATCAGGCAGCAACTGAATGTGCCAAAATGCAAAAGAAAGAATATAAGGAGATGGCTCAGATGATAAGGCAAAAAATGTGGAAAAGGCATAAATATAGTTGCAAGTACAGAAAGCTCATGGAACACCCTCATGTCAATCGGGATCTGATGCAAGAATGGTTGAGGAGAGGTGAATTTAAACCAAAAAATGAAAGGTTAATATTGGCAGCCTAGGATAGTGGGCTATGTATACACTGAACCCAAAGTTAGAACCAAAGTCAGGGCCCAAAAAGAGTAAAAACTCCAACCAACCACAAGAAATGTAAAATAGGCACTAGGAAAACTACTTAGGGAGCTTAGTTTAAATAAGAATATTCATGTCATGTGACATGACAAGGGGGGAGGTATGTCGATTATGGATAATATTACCTATGTGGCTAAGATGGAAGAAATCTTAGGAAATGAAGAGAAATATAGTAGAACTTCTATCAATGAGATTAATATATCTTATTCTAAAATTGACTTTGGTCTTAGAGAATTGGTATATGATAATTTGACTGGAAGTGATTTATATAAATACTTGGTTGTAAATAAACCAGTGATACCAACCATTTTTGGTATAGTTACGGTACATAAAGATCTTAATAACCCCCCTTTGAGGCCCATAGTAGCCGCTGGTGGTTCAAAAACATATAGTTTGGCTAAATACATTGATTCAAGAATAAAAACTGTCTGTATGGAGCACACAGAGTTGTTAAAAGATTCCTGGGATTTTTTGAGAAGTATTGACCAGCGAATTTATGATAAGGGTATTATTTTTGTCATAAGTGACATTGTTGATTTGTTTTCGGTAATACCTCATTCTATAGGATGGAATGGTTTGAGGAAGCATTGTTAGAGAGTAATAAATTTGTAGGGGGAGATCTTAGGGTGATTTTTAGAATTGTTGGACATGGTGCTAAATAATAATTATGTTCTGTTTGAGGGTGAGCTCTTCAAACAGATCAAAAGGGTGGCGATGGGTGCATGTTATGCCCCTAGTTATGTTAACTTAGTACTTATCACCTAGGAGAAAAGATTTATTCTTAAGTCACCCTTTAAGAGCTCTTGGTGCCTATATAAGAAGTACCTGGATGATTTATGCTTCTCTGGACTGATTCTAGAGAAAAACTAGATGAGTTTCTTAAGTATAATAATACTACTATGGATTTTTTGAAATTCACACATCACATTTGTAATGATTCAGTGGATTATCTTGGTGTTACTGTGTATAAAGATTACCAGGGAAATAAATTTAAGTTCAAGATATTTAGGAAAAGTACATTTTCAAATTCCTATTTTTAGTACACAAGTGCCCATCCATATAAACAAAAAAGAAACATCATTAAAGGTCAGTGTATTAGAATTTCTAGAATGACATTAGATGATGATATGTTTTTTGAAGAATGTAGGAAGTTAAAAAATATGTTTACAGAGAGGAAATATCCACTAAAGATGATATATGAGGTTATTTCTGAGGTCAGAGAAGGGAGGTTAGGTAGGTTTGCCCCTATTTTGGGTCAAGGGTTGAGAGTTGAAGGAAATAATACAGTGAGGTGCCAACAAAGAAAAGCTAACAAATACCCAGGAGCTTATATTTTGAACTATAATAGGGAAGCTGCTACTATTAGAAACATTATAACAAAACATTGGGAATATGTTTGCATAGTTTTCAGACTTGGATTCCATTTTTAAAAAACCCCCCTTAGTGTTTATGTATAGGAGAGATAAAAACATTAAAAATATGTTGGAGAGAGATTCCACTATAAAAAATATATCTAATAAAAGAAAAGGAACTTATAAGTGCAGGAATTGCGCACAATGTCCTTATATAAAGAATGCTGATAGGACTTTTCTGGAAAGTAGAGATAAGGTAATATACAGCAAGCAACATTCAGGCTGTGATAGTAAAGGAATTATTTATCTGGTTGAACGTAGGAAATGTCCAGCATTTTATGTGGGAACATCTGAGAGAGTGTTGAAAAGAAGAATATATAAACATCTTTATGATATTCGTAAGCAGGACACCAATAATGCACTATTTAAGCACATGTTACTATGTGAGGATGCAAAATTTACATTCTTTGTATTAGAAGAAATTCCTTTGAATATTAGAGGTGGTGAATGGGAAGTGAGAATAGAAGTTAGAGAGGTGTTTTGGCAGCTAATTTTAGAAGCCTGTAAGTATCCGGGTTTAAATTAGCACATTTCTTTGGTTCCAGTGCTCTAACTAAGAGCTGCCAGACTTTAAGTAGCATAGATCTTTTGTAGCAGACTGTAACTTTCTTTATTATTAATTTGTTTGTCAGCAGATGGCAGCATAGCAATGATTTAAAAATTAATTTCCATCTTAATTTTAAATGTTCACAAACATAATATATTTATATGGGGGAGGTATGGCGATTATGGATAATATTACCTATGTGGCTAAGATGAAAAAAATCTTAGGAAATGAAGAGAAATATAGTAGAACTTCCATCAATGAGATTAATATATCTTATTCTAAAGTCGACTTTGGTCTTAGAGAATTGGTATATGATAACCTGATTGGAAGTGATTTATATAAATACTTGGTTGTAAATAAACCAGTGATACCTACCATTTTTGGTATAGTTAAGGTACATAAAGATCTTAATAACCCCCCTTTGAGGCCCATAGTAGCTGCTGGTGGTTCAAAAACATATAGTATGGCTAAATACATTGATTCAAGAATAAAAACTGTCTGGATGGAGCACACAAAAGTTGTTGAAAGATTCCTAGGATTTTTTGAGAAGTATTGACCAGTGAATTTATGATAAGGGTATTATTTTTGTCACAATTGACATTGTTGATTTGTTTTTGGTAATACCTCATTCCATAGAGATGGAATGGTTTGAGGAAGCATTGTCGGAGAGTAATAAATTTGTAGGGGGAGATCTTAGGGTGATTTTTAGAATTGTTGGACATGGTGCTAAATAATAATTATGTTCTGTTTGAGGGTGAGTTCTTCAAACAAATCAAAGGGGTGGTGATGGGTGCATGTTGCGCCCCTAGTTATGCCAACTTAATTCTTATCACCTGGGAGAAAAGATGTATTCTTAATTCACCCTTTAAGAGCTCTTGGTGCCTATATAAGAGGTACCTGGATGATTTATGCTTCTTCTGGACTGATTCTAGAGAAAAACTAGATAAGTTTCTTAAGTATATTAATGCTACTATGGATTTTTTGAAATTCACGCATCCCATTTGTAATGATTCGGTGGATTATCTTGATGTTACTGTGTATAAAGATTACCAGGGAAATACATTTAAGTCCATGATATTTAGGAAAAGTACATTTTCAAATTCCTATCTTTACTGCACAAGCGCCCATCCATATAAACAAAAAAGAAACATCATTAAAGGGCAGTTTATTAGAATTTCTAGAATGACATTAGATGATGATGTGTTTTCTGAAGAATGTAGGAAGTTAAAACATATGTTTACAGAGAGGAAATATCCACTAAAGATGATAGATGAGGTTATTTCTGAGGTAAGAGAAGGGAGGTTATGTAGGTTTGCCCCTATTCTGGGTCAAGGGTTGAGAGTTGAAGGAAATAATACAGTGAAGTGCAAACAAAGAGAAGCTGACAAATACCCAGGAGCTTATATTTTGAACTATAATAGGGAAGCTGCTATTATTAGAAACATTATAACAAAAAACTGGAATATGTTTGTACAGTTTTCAGACTTGGACTCCATTTTTAAAAAGCCCTTAGTGTTTGCATATAGGAGAGATAAAAACATTAAAAATATGTTGGAGAGAGATCCCACTGTAAAAATATATCTAATAAAAGAAAAGGAACTTATAGGTGCGGGAAATGCGCACAATGCCCATATATAAAGAATGCTGATAGGACTTTTCTGGAAAGCAGAGATAAGGTAATATACAGCAAGTAACATTTGAGCTGTGATAGTAAAGGAATTATCTGGTTGAAAGTAGGAAATGTCCAGCATTTTATGTGAGAAAATCTGAGAGAGTGTTGAAAAGAAGAATATATAAACATCTTTATGATATTCGTAAGCAGGACACTAATAATGCACTATTTAAGCACATGTTAGTATGTGAGGATGCAAAATTTATGTTCTTTGTGTTAGAAGTTCCTTTGACTATTAGAGGTGGTGAATGGGAAGTGACAATAGTAGTTAGAGAGGTGTTTTGGTAGCTAGTTTTAGAAGCCTGTAAGCATCCGGGTTTAAATGAGCACATTTATTTGGTTCCAGTGCTCAAACTAAGAGCTATCAGAATTTAAGCAGCATAGATCTTTTGTAGTAGACTGTAACTTTCTTTATTAATTTTACCAGCAGATGGCAGCATAGCAATGATTTAAAGATTCCTTTCCCTCTCTGTTTTAAATGTTCAGAAATATAATATATTTATGTGTTATTTTTTAAACATATATATATATATATATATATATATATATATATGGGTCCCCTTCTAAAGACCGAACCGCCGATCCCCCGACACAGAAATCACCGACGCCAGATAACCGACAGGTACGTATACCGACAGAGTGATTCGCCGACAGCGGAAAGACCGACAAGGGTAATATGTGATCGCGACCCGGTAAGTGTGCGACAGTGACGGAGGTAGGAGTGGTCAGGTAAGTGAGTTAGGGTTAGGGTGCAGGTAGGTGAAGTGTGCGTTAGTGTCGGAGCTTGGGCTAGGGGTGGGTAAGTGAGTTAGGGTTAGGGTGCAGGTAGGTGAAGTGTGCGTTAGTGTCGGAGCTTGGGCTAGGGGTGGGTAAGTGAGTTAGGGTTAGGGTGCAGGTAGGTGAAGTGTGCGATAGTGTCGGACCTTAGGGTTAGGGTTTGGGTCAGGGCTAGTGTGTATGCTATGTAGTGTAGTGTGTTGTTTACGTTCCGTGTGTCGGTGTTATGGTGTTCAGTGTTTCGCGTTGTCAGGTTTGTGTGTTGTTGGTTTTCTGGCGTCGGTGATTTCTGTGTCGGGGAATCGTCGGTTCGGTCTTTAGAAGTAGACCCATATATATATATATATATATATATATATATATATATATATATATTTTTTTTTTTTTTTCCAAAATATATATTTTTGTAAGTTTTATTATATGTTTTAGGTTTTGTAAAATATTCAATATTAGATTAAGTATAAAGTTTTTTAAAGTTTTTAAAATTATGTTAATTGGGTACGAAATGTGATTGGTTGTTTCCTTTTGGAGTGTATATAAGGCTTTGTGGCATGACTAAGTTTTCTTAATCTGATGAAGGTCAACACAGAATGAAAAACGCGGTGATAAAGTTAAAACGTTTAATTGTTTTACTCATTTGTGTTACTCTGTGTATAATAAAATGCTTTGCTTGAAATTTCGGAGTGTTCCTAGCGCATATTTTACAGTTCCTAAGTATACACTGGTTTACAAAGTCCATTGAACATGTAGAAGAAGCAGACAAAAGTATGTTCTATAAAACAGAACTGAAAACATTCACACATTTTGTATGATACACTAATGATATAGGACCTGCATACTGAAAGGCATAATAATGTGGCAAGACAGTTGCAGTGGGGATTGTGCAAATGTTACAGTATTGAAGTAGCTGAGAAATATTGGAAACATCAGCCACAAAGCATTATAGAGAGTGATGATGTTTATATCACATGGGATCACCCATTACCAACAGTTCAAAAAATAGATGTGAGAAACCTAGATATAGTAGTCCATGAAAAGAACACAAAAGTAGCATTGCTTACTGAAGTTGCTGCACCCAGTAATTACAGTGTCTTACGTACAGAAAGACACCAAGTCATAATATACCAGGATTTGCAGGCAATGTGATAGAAGGATACATAGACAGTTGCAATAGTAGTGGGGGTAATGGGTCTCATAAAAAAGAACTTAGTCATATTTAGATTTGCTACCAATATATGTAACTCCATATGAATTGCAGAAGGAGTCAGTTCTGGGTATACTGCGGGTGTTGAAGAGCACGTTTTGCTAGCATCAAAAATTGAAACAATATTAATTTCACAAACTTTCATCATACCTCAACTTAAGAATGGGGTCCATTCCCATCATGGCATTAGAAACCCAAAGCACTTGGAGAAATTAACCTAAGGCATCTGTTCTAGTCCTTAACAATTGTAAAACAAGCCCTTATTTTGGAATGTTGGAATTCTTTCAGAAACAAACTTTATAATTAGTGTACAAAAGTGCTTGCTAGGGATAATAGCTTCCTTTTGTCCCATCACAAAAAGGATTTAAAGCTAGTCAGCAAAGATCTCAAGTGTGCCATTAGAAAGTATAACACAACATGTGACCTAAAAGTCAGCATCTCTTCTAAGGATAACCACAAGGCCTTTTTAAGTGCATTAGGAAACTTAAAGGCAATACCCAGTACTGCATCATACTGCTCTTTTGATTCTGAAATCATTGCCAATATTCTAGTTGACAAATTCAGTCCTAATTTCACCCTGAACATGTATCCCTGCATTCCCTTCATTGCTCTTCAAATTACCACCCATAGTATCACTTCAAACAAGTTGTATCACCCTTATCCAAAACCAAAAATACCTGTTTTATGGGCCTGAATAACAAGCCCAGCAATCTGCTTATCAGTGCAAAATACAGCTTTAGTCTTCGCTTCATGAATCTTTTCAACTTTAACCTCTCTATTTGTTATGTAATAGCTGTCTGAGGAGTTGACATAATAGTGCCAGTGCACAAAGATTGCCCCACCATAGAACCTGGAAACTATGCTCCTATTATCCCTATCATGATAATTTGTAAGGTGATGGTATGCCTCACTGTCCAACTTGTAAGTAATGAAACAAGTCACTTACAGTTTCTTTATCCTAATTAGTTTGGTTTTGTGAAAGGTAGATCCTGTAAACTTAGTCTAGTCAGGATTTTTGAGTTACTGAAGCCATGGACAGGGATCCGTCTCTTCACACTGCATACCTGAATTTGGCAAAGGCCTTTGATACAGTTCTCATGCTGGCATTTCTGACAAACGTACCTGTCAATAGATTAATCTCTCTATCATCCAATTGATGACCATTTGGTCCACTGATAGAAATCACACAATGAGAATTGGTGGAACATTTTCCACACAAAGAAATATCATTAGTGGTCTGGCTCCACTTTGGCATCTACTTTTCTGATGTTAAAGCAAACATCAAAACCCGTGGCTAACCAAGCATGTTGACTACTGCAAACTGGGGACCATTATTAAATCCCCCTTTGTCATATCTTCACCTGTCACACTTACCATGGTAGCAACCTCAGTGCTATAAAGTATAGTGTAGTTTCATTTGGGAGACACAATTATCTAAATGCATACCACATAAACAGCACTGCCTTAGCACCAACACAGTCATTAAAGATCTAGGCACATTGATCAACTGTGTATAAATTATAGTCACAAAATCTTTCTACCACATTCGTCTAATTACCAAGGAAATATTCTCTACATCTTAAGAGGTTCTAATTCTTCTCTTTTCATCGTACAACTGGCCCATCATGGAATTCAGTATCACCTTCAGCACATACCTCTACAAATAATGTTTCCAAATCAAAAGGCCCCAACAATTTTGAACTAAACATTTATAGGAATAAGCTTCTTAAGCTACATGGATAAATTAAAATCCCTATCGATTTATTTTATATCATACAGGCACCTGCATGCTTTTTGCTTAGCCTTCTGTGCTTTGCAAGATCTTGTCATACTCAACATTTTCCATGTTCAGAAAACTGGTAGTGCTATGAATATGTGCTCCAAAGATCTGTCTTCATCATAACATAAATATACACCTGAGAGAATGCATTCCCTATGTGATTTCCATTGCATGCCAAACAAAGCAATATGTTGGCTGTCTTTAAAAACAATGTTTATGATTGAATGGAATGGGTATTTATAAATGTACCCCTGGAGTATGTGCTATGAGTTTCCTGGAATGGGGCAGCTAAATCATTTACAAGTTTGATAAGAAACTCTGGCATGACCTCCCAGTGGTTAGCTAGACTGCTTGTCTAGTAAACACCTATATAAATCTATGAACCTTAGCAATACACCTGTTCCTCCTTCAGTTCATCCATTCATTTTCAAAACCACCTGCTCCCAGTTGTAAGCTGAACAGGATAGAATAAACTTCCCAGTCTCCAACAACAGCCATGATTTCATTTACTTGGATATCCATGTATTCCAAAGAAACCAGAGACATATTATTTCCTAAGCATATTCTTGGATTGCCCTTAGATCCCCTCTGAGGAGATGATGACTGATGCACCTAGCAGCATCCAGACTGATTACACAAATGACCTCTACTGACTATTCTTAGTCCAGGGAATAATTGGCTATACTCCAGTATCTTCCTAGGTTGGTAATCTGTTCATACAGACACAGAGGCTGAGCCCAGTTGATGTCACAAGGAACATCCCCTACATCACTTGTAGTTATATCCTCATGCTTCCATTGACTACCCAGAACTAATATCCATAGATGAAGGTGCGGATATTCACTGATCAGTAAATGGAGAGCTTCATCCTGCAACTTATTCCAGAACATAATTTGCAGTATTTTTACCTCCGATCCCATCCTTGGTCAGACACACAATCCTTTTCACCTTCATCCATGAACAAGACAAGAATAGTTACAATAATCCAGGTGAGGTAACTGGTGCCTTCTCACATTTGAAGCAAAATCCTTTCTTTTCTGTAGCAGAAATAAGACTTTGGATTTAGTGATATTGATTTTCATGCCTCTCTCTTCACACTCAGTGGTAAAAATCTCCAGTTTATGCATTACATTGGATGTGACAATGTAGTTTTCCATGGTAGTCTACCATAATGTGTACTGCTCATGTCTTTCAGTACACTATTATTACACATAGCTCCTGCCCTTCACATAATGGGTGATAATCCACATAAAAGGTCCATGCAACTTTTTTTTAGAACTAAGTCTAACTGGGTTGCATAGGTCAACTTGTCACTAAACACTAGGCACCAGTTGCCAAATACCTTTCTCAACCCTGGCTCTAGGGAATGTTTATGATCTTTTTATTCAACAAGAGGATGTTTATTTTCTGAAAGGATCGACATGAGGGTCATTTTGCTGATATTTGTGACTGGTTCTAACTCCTTTCAGACACATTTGCCAAGAATAACTCTTCCAGGTGGACAAGAACAGCACTGCTCTAGGGATCATTGGAAAATGCACTCCCTTCCATCACAATAAGGTCACAATCACAAGAAGAATGACAATGTTAAACGCACCGTACTTGCAACATTCCTCATAAGTAATAACACCAAATAAGTCTGTCTAGTGAGTATATAAATAGAAATCTGTTCAAGACTTGCAGTGAACTGGTTTATATACCATCACCAGCTAGTATCAAGATAAGTAAAACATTGAGTCACTTAAGACCCATTTCTCCAAACTCAAAACATTTTATAATTAGTAAACTTCACACTAAAGGATCTTTCTGGTCAGAAACTTAAAAGTAGAAATAAAAAAAATATTGTATTGATATTCTTAGCTATAGCATTGTCTTTGTGCCAGCCTAAGTGGCCATTATTACTTTTTATTTTGTTTTAACCCATCCTCAGAGGATGACATTGTCTTGCCCTGCCCTCTTATGCTAGATCTTTTTCAATGGCTTAAACAGTAGTACTCAGAATTATTGCTAACTTTAAGGAACTGACAACAGATTGTGTTAAACTTTTTTTTCCAATGGCATTTTCTGTTATAGGTTCATGTTTTAAACATATTTCAACAAACTGTTTCTTCTTCTGCAAAATGGCACTTGCACTACTTTTTTGAACAAAAAATAAGACAGACGTATTGCCCCCTTAAGTTCTGTGTTCGAGAACACATCAGTGACATTAGGTGCAACAAACACTCTAATGCCTCATAGAAATGCACTATTCAATATCCTGCTGCCATCTTTATTTTTATAGGCAATAGATCACTGTTTGATGAGACAACATTAAATTTCAGAATTATGTAACATAAGGGACCACAAAGAAGCAGTCTAAATGATTCTTCTAATTCATCCATTAACTGTTAGCCAGTTATTAATATGCTATTGTAGTTTTTTTTTTTTGGGTACAATATTAGGATCAGTATTTAAAATCGTTCTGTTGTTGATATTTTGTAATTAGCTATTTGTCCACTCGATGATAATACAACTCCACTGACTTCTGTTCTAAGTCTGGGCAATACAGATTTATTTTATGCTACCTAATGTCATGTTAAGTACGATTTTGCCATAGTTACACTACTAGATGGCAGCATCATCTTATTTGGTTATAGTACCAACCTAAAACATGACATGCTCATTGTAGATTATTTATTTATTTGTTTGTTTTGTCTGAATCATGAAACTAGATACATTTGAATAATTTAAGAGAATGCTTTGTTTTGATATTAGTTGCATAAACTATCCTGATATTTATTTTCGCTTTATGGAGCACAGTGCACTGTTTTGTTGTATGTCCAACCAGATAGCAACATTATGCTATTTGAGTATGGTTCCTTTACATTGTATTACATATATTTTTTAATGTCTGTTTTTTATGTGCCCTAGATTTGCACAACTACTATTTTTAAACATTTTTAATTATCATCTGACACTTGAGTAATATGATTGCTTGTGTGATTCTGGACATGAAAACCTCTGATAACTGGAAAATACTTTTCTTTTTAAATTATGGTGATCATATGACATTGCTTGACTCATTAAATACATAGCATTTACAATTAGATTTTCTGAAGAAGTCAATTTAATTTGTGAAACCAGTCCATGTGAACTTTAGGTATTGCAAAGATATATTGAATAAACATTATTTTATAGTAATTCCTTGCTGGCTTTTTATCATACCTTGGTTGTTTTTTGCCATGAAGTGAGTTAGTCGACCTGGCTGGGTTCCTCTTACTGAAAGTTGTATTTGCATATTACAAACTGTCCTAATATTGTACTACAAAAACAGTCAGAATAAGATAAAGCCATGTTCTGCTGCTAAAGTGTTAGTAGGTTTGTTCAATGACTCATAAATTCATGCAACATCAGAAAATAGTGATAAATCAATATCACAGAGAACACAAGATGATATTCCTGTAAACTCAAAGTTAAATAAAATTGTTGCATAGGTCCTCTGAAAGCAGTAACAAGAACAATGTTGTATAGCACATAAATAAAAATAAAAATGCCATAAAACAAGCAACAAATCTCAGGTGAAAAAATATGTAATGTAACATGCTCCTATAAATGATTCCATTATACATAAGAAATCAGATCTACTCTGAAAACAAAATGGTGCATACATTAAACATATATTTTTTATTTATTTTAATATTTGTTGACTGGGAATTGAGAAATATAATTTTTATTTATTTTAACATTTGTTGACAGGGAATGTCCGACTAGGCCAGAGCCTATTTTCAGCAGAGGCTTGGGGAGAAATACTGCAGATGCATATGTTTGGAATGTTGGAGGAAAATGGAGTACCCAGAGGAAACCCACATGGACACAGGGAGGACATGCAGACTCCACACAGAAAACACTCCAGCTAGCAATCAAAACAGAGAACCTCTTGCTGTGAGGTGACAATGTTAACCACTCCACCACTGCTCCAGATTTTGTCCTGTGTTAGCCATCCGCCATGATGTTGGACTAACTGAACCACTGCCATGTTCGGCAGTAAAGACCACTGTTTTGTCAACTTTTGCCTAGGCTGATGCTATTGCCACACTAGCACTCATTACCTAATATTTCTGTTTTGTATTGCCCACTTCTGCCTCTTATATACACCAGTAAGTCACTTTTACATTATGTTATGGTTAACCAAAAGAAAAGTATATTTGCACTTAAACTGTGAGTAAATATTCTTCTACGGGAACAAGGAAATGATTTTACAGTATTTTGCTCTACATTTCCAGAATTATCATGTTTCTATTTGCAAAAAGCTAGTAATAAAATGTGTAAATGTAATACAAATTGATTCAGCATCTGAAACAGAAGCAGTATGTAGAAACACAGAAAATGACTGAGTGTGAGAGAGAGAGAGAAATGGAAACACAGATAAAAGAGTTTCTCTGCATGGAAAACTGACATAAATAGTTAAATTCAAAATGTAACAACTGAAACAAAGCAGGAAACAAAAATAACACAAAAACATATAAGCATAAACATCAAAACTATCCAAAATGATACTACTTCCAAAAATATACATTTTCCAGTAAATAATGAAACCCACTGCAAACAGAATGTCTCTCAGTTCAGAGTATAACTACACAGCAAATGGCATTTCCATAATCCAAAGAGGCAAAAATATTTTATGTTTTTTTCCTCAAAACACCATCATTTAAATATACTATATCTTCCCTCACAAAGCAGTGAAGTAGAAGGAATATACAAAGATTATATTGCTATCCATAATGATCAATGTTTCATGCATGACAGTTTCCAGTTCTAGTTAGGGCAGAAAACTGTGTGTTCCATTCTCAATGG
>NC_056728.1:1536333054-1536413054 GCF_019279795.1 Protopterus annectens | reverse complement strand
TGCTAATGAGGAGCTTTGTTTGATATAGATAAGTAGTTTATTCCAGAGTATGGGAAGTCTCTGGGACAGGAATCTATCCCTCCGGCATGTTCTGTTTATTGTGATGACAAGGTTTAGGTCCTTAGAGCATGTAGTTTGGAGGGATTGGGATTTCTTTAAGTGGAGCATGTCCAACAGATCTGGGTTTGACATAACTTTGTATGTTCGGCAGAGATCACCTCTGAGTAGGCGATATGCAATGGAGTAAAGCTGGAGTTTTTTGAGAAGGTCTGCGTAGGGCATCTGTTTGAAGCCGGTAATCCACTATGTGAGGTATTTCTGCGGCCTTTATGTCTTGTGAGGTACATACCAAAAGTGGCGTTGTACTCTATAATAGGTCTAATGAGTGATGAGTAGAGGGGAACAATGACCTCTTTTTTTCTGGATGTGAAACCTTTTGTGATGAGGTGTGCCATGTAAAAGGATTTCCTGACTACTGTGGTGATGTGATTATCAAAGGAGAGACTACTGTCCACCTGTGTCCCAAGGTCTCTTATCACACTTTCGGTGTTAAGTATACTACCGCCTATGTTGTAGTTCATGGGTACAGAGTTTTTACCAAAGGGGATGACAATGCACTTTTTGGCATTGAGCTTGAGGCCATGGCTTTGACACCAGGCATCTATCTCAGTGAGGCCCTTTTGTAGGATGTCCACATTGTTAGGAGTTTTGATTATGGCTCCTAGTTTACAGTCATCTGTGAACTTTGTTAGCCAAAGACCTTCTGTGTTAGCCTGTACTTCAGAGAAGTAGATACCAAACAGGAGAGGACCCACCCAGGACTGAACCCTGTGGTACTCCACTTGTCACTGGTCTGAAGTCAGATTTGGAGTCTGCTACTTTCACAGTGTGGGTTCTGTCAGTGAGCCAGTTGGCAACCCATCTTGTGACATAGGGATTTATACCTAGTTTAGTGAGTTTATCTATAATTCCAGAGTGGGGGATGGTGTTGAAAGCCTTGGCAAGATCTAGATAGGCTGTGTGAACCACCTTACCCTTGTCTACGGCTTTGGTGACCCCTTCAAAGAAGTCTATCAGGTTTAGGAGACATGATCTGCCTTTTACAAACCCGAACTGGGTAGGGTCCAGAGTTTGGAGATTACCAATGTCTTGGTTTATAAGTTCCATGATGATACATTCCATGGCCTTGCAACAAGGCTCATCAGGCTAATGGGGTGGTAGTTCCCGGGGTCTGTGGTGGCTCCCCCCTTGTGGAGTTGGATACATTTATTACCATGGTTTCCTTAATGGGGGGTGGGGGCAGGATGTGGATATCTAGGGTAATTAGCTTATGGTCAGATCGGACCAATGAGGAGTTGACTTCAGGTGTGGAACACCGGTCACTCATGTTGGTAATGACTAGATCTAGGATATTGTTGCCCCTGGTGGGGATGTGGATAAGTTGATCCAGGGCATTGGAGTTTATGAATTCCAGAAGGCGTTGAGTGAAGGAGTTGGTACATGAGCAGTTTTCCCAGTTAATGGTGGAGTAGTTGAAATCGCCCATTACTAGGGTGTTTGGTTGAACCCTAATATTCTCCAGTACATCAAAAAAAGAGGAGTGGGAATCCTGGGGCATGGTGGGGGATCTGTAGCAAGCTACAATTTGGATTGCAGTTTTGCCCAGAGTTAGTTGCACTTGGATAACCTAGGCTGCATTATACTGAGCAACTAGCCTGGAGGTGTGGATATCCTTAATGAATATGGATACACCTCCGCCTTTAGTGTTCCCGTTCAGGTTACATGGCCAAAAAGTGTGGTATGAGTTATAGCCTGGTAGTGGAGGGGTTTTCTCTGGAACCTTGAACCAGGTCTCAGTCACTGCACAGATATCGATGCTCTCCATTTTAAGGAGTGCCTCAAGTGAGTGCATTTTCACATTTAGACTTCTAGCATTGAGTAGCATCACTCTCAGTTTTTGCTTGCCTGTTCCTGTTATGGTGGTGAATTTGTCATTTGAACCTTGCCTAAAAAAGGCACTTTAGGGGTGGCAAGAACCTTAGTCAGTATCAAGAATCCCAGGGGTGACAGGTGCAGGCCATCTCTGGCAAAGCATCGTGGTCTGTCGACCATGTCATCCCAGGCAGACAGATACTGGATCCCTTTAGAATTACACCAGAAGCTTAGCCATTTTGTCCTTGTACTGCGGCATCATTCTGGGTGATGGCAGAATGCTACTCAGGGCTAGGGTCATACATGCCTGGGTTACAAGATCAGAGAGCTCTTCCATTTCTCTTTTCATGTAGTCCAGGGAGGTACATCTCAGATCCTTCATACCAATATGGACAATGACAGAGTCATATTTGTACTGGTTGTGGAATGACGTGAGTGCGTGGGTTATGTGGCGGATCCCGGCACCCAACAGGCAGCTGACAGTAACCTTCTCCTTGTTTAGCCTGGTGAGTGGCCTATGACTAGTGTACTGGGTACGTTGTTTGGCCTTATTGGCTGTGGTTGAGTGGCACACTGAGTCTGCTGGCTATGTGTCATTTGGGCTGTGTTGGTGGGTGGAGGTTGCTTGCATTTCTGCTTTGGAGGTCTCTGTTGCTTGAGCAGATTATTATTGAGAGCCTCCGCGAATGTTTTTCTGTTTCTGTGTGTGGATTTTGGTGGTGTAGATTTAGTGAGACTATGTGATGAGTGTGGTGTGGTGCAAGTGTTTACCTTCACCTCTTGACTGTCAAGTTCAGTCTTGGTTGAAGAGAGGTTTACCTCCAGTTTGGCTAGATAAGTGCATCTCTCACAGGTTGTAGTGGTGGGTGGTAGTAGGAGAGGGTTGTCTGTGTACATGAGGCAATTTCTACATTGCCCCAAGATGCCCAGATTCATCAGATAGACAGGAGAGAACACTGGGAGCTGACCCTTGGACATGCCTGAATAAAAAACGTTTTTCCTGTAGATAAGTGAGGAAAGTGAGTACAAGAGCTGTTTTTCTCTAAGCAAGTGAGGAAAGTAAGTACCAAAACAGTTTTCCTCTAGGTAATGAGGAAGGTTGAGTGCTGTAGTAATTAGTAGGTTATTTAGTGCTTACAACAAGTTCTGAACAAGTGCTGATCACGAATAAGCAAATTCAAGTGCTAAAGCTAAGAATCTGTATCTGGACTAAACTAATTACAGGAAAGGGGGGAAACAAGTGCAAATGCAGGCTTTTAAATCAGAAAGTTGAGAAAGATGGAAAAACTGTCCAAACTGCCAATAATTACAATTTCTGGGCCAGAACCACTCCTTGTGTGGTAGATAGGTTACCTAGTGCTTACCACTTCCACTGATAAGCTAGAAGGCTTCACTCCAACACAGAAAGCTTGAGGGGCTCAGAAGCTTACATACAGTCCTGGATACAGCAAATCTGAATCTGGACTACACTAGTTACAGGAAAGGCAGGAAACAGGTTTAGATTTTTCTTTTTTTATATACAGAAAAGTAGCTAAAACAGCAGTAAAAACAATTCAAATGCAGTGCAAGCTAGCACACTTGAGTATGTAGCAATGTTAGACCAAACAGTTTAAAAAATGCAATTAAATTAAAAATGACTAAAATCAAGTGCAGAAGGAGTGTATTAGGTAGAATGAGGTAAAGAGATGGGACTGGGGGGGAGTGTCCCAGATCAAATCTAGAGTGTGAAAAATAGGCAACTGCAAAAGTCTTCAAATTTAAACAACTAGACAGGAATAGGGAGAGTGGGTAGGGGAAAACCAACACCTTCAGCAGAGATCTGAAAAACTATTCAGTGAAGCAAAAATAACAGTGCATAACTCTGAAGTCAGCCAGCAATGATATAAAATTAGTCAACAACAATTAACAGTACACAACTGTGAAGTGCCAGAAAAATATACTTAGCTCTGTATATCTCCAGATAGTTTGAAGAGACCTCTGTCAGGACACAGGAAGGCTCCAGCAATGATATGTTATTATTATTTTAAGTTATTTAACTTCTCTATAAGGGAAAATGTGCTGTTTGCAGCACCTACCTATGCATGTACAGAGCTGGTACCCACAGGAACAATAAATAGGTATATAGTCCTGTATATATTCCAAGAGCTACTCAGAAGTAGCAGAAGTATAGTTTGACATCAGTTGTAATATGCAGATCTGGCTATAGCTGCTGCTTTTTAAAGCTGGAATATTAACAATGTAAACACAAAAATGCATGTATTTTGCATGTCTGGGATGAGTGGGGGATAGGACACTAGTGATACATGGGCACTGATTTACCATTATCAGTTTCATGAGCCAAAATTCTAAAATTGCTGAATATGTTTTATCAGGTACATTCTAAAAAGGGCATTGCATGAAGAGACACGTCTAATAAGAGAAGAATACGGAGGTCAAACACTACAGGATCTACAAAAGCAGGCAGCACATCAACTCATCTCTTCTCTCTTGTGCACAAGAAGGGTAGTGATTTGTGAAAACTGTATTTTCCAAAATAATTACAGTACCAAAAGAGCAAGTCTATATAATCTCATAGTCATTTAATGCTTCATATTCCAAGTCAATAGGCACAGAACAGCAAAAAAAAAACTGAGTTCAGGTGGTGTGATGCCAGATGTGGTGAGCTGGACCAACACTATAGCAAGTATGGTTCTATATTAACATAACCACCAGTGATTAGAGTGTGAAAAATAGGCAAACGTGTCACCAATTGGAATATTAAAGTGGTGTCAACCATATCACATAGCACTATCATCAGCCATTGGCTCATGACTCCCAATTGTTTCCACAAGAACTGCTTGATCTGAGTTTACCAACTCAGTCTCTCAATAACCATTATAAAAATGTTTTTGTCAAATCTTAATAGAACTCTTATATATCCACATTGATAATAAGCCTACTGGAATGCTGGAAATCACAGAATGCTCTTTGTTGTCCAGTTTATTTGCTTGTTTTTAAAAGCCAAACTTTTGTCTTACACCATTTCCCCTCATGATTGTGCCATTCCTGATTATTCCTACTGTCTGCAAAAACCCAGTGTCAGTTTATGTCAGTTGTGTTTTTAGCCCGAGTGCTGGATAAATGAAAAGAGGAATGCAGCTGGTGTTATAATGTAGTTAAACACATACTAACACACACACACACACACACACACACACACACACACACACACACACACACACACACACGCACACACACACATATATATATATAAATGGGTTACCTTCAGTTCGCCGAAAGCCCACTTCCCAGACATGCATTTCACCGAGACCAGAACACCGAAAAAACTACAGGATACTAACACTTACTATACTCTAGCAGAAGTACATAGAGAAACAAATAAAAGACAAAGAAAATTAGTTTATTCAAACTAATGGCAGGGTGGCCAGCCCCCCTCCACCCCCCATGTGGAGGGCTGTGTCCCCCACATCCCCTGCTACTTAAATATATCAGCTCCAAGATTGTACTTTACTACACTAAGACGAGTTATGTTGTGGTATAGAAAATTAAAAGAGAACATGACTAAGGTTACAACAGGCAATCATGAAGCACGTAATGGTATGTTTGCCATTTTCTTATGTGGAGTGCAATCTTGGAGTTGATATATTTAAGCAGCAGGGGGTGTGGGGGTGCAACCCCCCACATGGGGGGTGCAGGGGGGTTGCCCCCCTGCTAATAGTTGGGGAAGAGTAATATGTTTTCTTATTTGTAAGTGTTGGTATACTCTGCTTTTTCAGTATTATGAAATTCAGTATTTTGAGTTTTCAGTATTTTGAACTTTCAAGATTTTGGCTTCAGTATTTTGAATTTCAAGATGATTATGAGCTTTCAAAATTTAGAAGCAGACTCATGCACACACACACACACACACACACACACACATATATATATATATATATATATATATATATATATATATACACGTGTATGCATGAAAGGTGCTTGGTATCACATCTAGACAGAGGAAGGATGACAAGGAGACATGGTGGCGGAATGAGGAAGTACAGGAGAGTATACAGAAAAAGAGGATGGCAAAGGAGAAGTGGGATTGTCAGAGAGATGAAGAAAGTAGACAGGAGTATAAGGAGATGAGGTGCATGGCAAAGAGAGAGGTGGCGGGGGCTAAGGATAAGGCATATGAAGAGTTGTATGAAAGGTTGGACACTAAGGAGGGAGAAAAGGACCTGTACCAATTGGCTAGACAGAGGGACCGAGCTAGGAAAGATGTTCAGCAGGTAAAGGTGATAAAGGATAATGAGGGTAACATACTCACAAGCGAGGAGAGTGTGTTGAGGAGATAGAAAGAGTACTTTGAGGGGTTGATGAATGAAGAGAATGAGAGGGAGAGAAGGTTGGATGATGTAGGGATAGTAAATCATGAAGTACAATGGATTAGCAAGGAGGAAGTAAGGATAGCTATGAAGAGAATGAAGAATGGAAAGGCTGTTGGCCTAGATGACATACCTGTGGAAGCATGGAGGTGTTTAGGTGAAATGGCAGTGGAGTTTTTAACCAGATTGTTTAATGAAATCTTGGAAAGCGAGAGGATGCCTGAGGAATGGAGAAAAAGTGTTTTGGTACCAATTTTTAAGAATAAGGGTGATGTGCAGAGCTGTAGTAACTACAGAGGGATAAAATTGATCAGTCACAGCATGAAGTTATGGGAAAGAGTAGTGGAAGCAAGGTTAAGAAGGGACGTGATGATTAGTGATCAGCAGTATGGTTTCATGCCAGGAAAGAGCACTACAGATGCGATCTTTGCTCTGAGAGTGTTGATGGGGAAGTACAGAGAATGCCAGAAGGAGTTGCATTGTGTTTTTGTAGACTTAGAGAAAGCATATGACAGGGTGCCTAGAGAGGAGTTGTGGTATTGTATGAGGAAGTCAGGAGTGTCAGAAAAATATGTAAGAGTGGTACAAGATATGTATGAGGGTAGTGTGACAGTGGTGAGGTCTGCAGTGGGAGTGACAGATGCGTTTAAGGTGGAGATGGGGTTACATCAAGGATCAGCTCTGAGCCCTTTCTTATTTGCAGTGGTGATGGACAGGTTGACAGATGAGATCAGACAGGAGTCCCCGTGGACTATGATATTTTCAGATGACATTGTGATCTGTAGTGAGAGTAGGGAACAGGTGGAGGAGACCCTGGAGAGATGGAGATATGCTCTAGAGAGAAGAGGAATGAAGGTCAGCAGGACTAAGACAGAATATATGTGTGTGAATGAGAGGGAGGATAGAGGAATGGTGAGGATGCAAGGAATAGAGGTGGCGAAGGTGGATGAGTTTAAATACTTGGGGTCAATAGTTCGGAGTAACGGTGAGTGAGGAAGAGAGGTGAAGAAGAGAGTACAGGCAAGATGGAGTGGGTGGAGAAGAGTGTCAGGAGTGATTTGTGACAGACGAGTACCTGTAAGAGTGAAAGGGAAGGTCTACAAGAGGGTAGTGAGACCAGCTATGTTATATGGGTTAGAGACAGTGGCATTGACAAAAAGGCAGGAGTTTGAGCTGGATGTGGCAGAATTAAAGATGTTAAGATTTGCACTGGGTGTGACGAGGGTGGACAGGATTAGGAATAAGTATATTAGAGGGTCAGCCCAGGTTGGAAGGTTTGGAGACAAAGCCAGAGAGGCACGATTATGTTGGTTTGGACATGTGCTGAGGAGGGACGCTGAGTATATTGGGAAAAAGATGCTAAGGATGAAGCTACCAGGTAACAGGAAAAGAGGAAGGCATAAGATAAGGTTTATGGATGCGGTGAGAGAGGACATGCAGGTGGTTGTTGTGACAGAGCAAGATGCAGAGGACAGGAAGAAATGGAAACAGGTGATCTGCTGTGGTGACCCCTAGCGGGAACAGCTGAAAGAAGATGATGATATACGTGTATGCATGTAGAGAGTAAGAGAGCTAGACAATACTCCAAACTTTACATCTTACTTTACAAGTTACATGATGGCATTGAGAGAGTATAAAAGCCAATGAATCATCAATTTATAAATGTTTAAAAGAAAACAAGGAATATAGATCAATATTCCTGTCAGTCTTTCATATCCAAGTCCCTATGAGACCATAAACTAAAATTATGCAAGTTTGTTAAAAAATGAATATGCCATTCTTGGGAAAACTTTTTACAACATTTATATACTGTATTTAACAGGGAGGCTATCACTTTTCTGAGCAGTGAGAGAGCGTTTAACCTCCAGCACAGATACTGCCAACAACCAAAAATAAACATCTAAATTAGGAGGTAAAGTTTGTCCAAGGGCCCATCTAATCAAATCATTAACTTTAATCCAGAGCAAAAAGACGTCCTCACAATATCAAACCCTATGCAAATACTCAGTATCTTATGAACTGGCCATCCAACAAGAACCTCCCTTCCCTAATTTATACTTAAATAGAAGAATTTGCCACCTAAAATACATAAACTTTATCAGAGGGGGTAAATTACTATGGTATGAAACACACAACGTATTAAAAAAAAAATTAGGCTGGCTACTGCTATTAAAAAAGTTACCGATGGCTGAGCCAAGATGGCCATCTGAATGCAGTGCAATTTCAGAGCTCTGTAAAGCTATTTATTTACACAATAATTTAGTTAAAGATCACAAATAATTTGATAAGGACTTACCAATAATAGTTTAAACTTCAAGATTGCAAAGTTTGGTGCATCTACTCAAAGAAATTTCTGTCAAACTACTGGAGACTTTATCTGTATGAACATGAACAGCTCCAAACATTCCCAAACAGACTCAGCACTGAGGAAAGAAATGCAGCTGGTAACTTCAACTCTTCAGGTACTGTCCTTAAAAATAGGTGATTTTCAGCAAAAACCTCGAAAACCTAAGAGAAAACAGTCTAAAACAAACTGAAGTATTCAAAGAACTGCTTCGACAACATCAAAGTAAATTAATGGACATAGAAACTGCTTTAACTGACATCAATGGGAGACTTAAAAAACAGGGAAAGAAGATGTAATATAAGAATTTTCAGTCTCCCTGAAAAGACTGAAGGGGAAGACATCATTTCTTTCCTAAGCCATTGCATCCCTGAAATTTTAGATCTTCAAGAAGGTTTTTCTTATGGAACTGAGAGAGTCCACAGCAACAGGAATGCCAGCACCAACTTCTTCCTCATCAACTCCAAGATCTATAATTATACACTTTTTTTCATTCATAGATAAAGAACTTGTTTTAAAGATTGCTTGGAGAAATGTACCTTAGTAAAACTAGAACTCAGCAAACCACAGAATAACCAGAAGAACGTGAGCACTCCAAAGGAAACCACCTTTATTCACAAACAGCTTTCCTCTCCACTACTGAGACTTCCTCAGAACAAAAATCACAACCTTACCCAACCAAGTTAAATACACCCATAAATTATTCAATTAAGCAACAATTAAAATCCTTAAAGCAATACCAAACTTCCAATGTTAACATAGTTCACCAAATTGTTTTTAAAAAATTATTAAAAACAAGATTTAAACAAAATGTTACATTGTTTTATATTAAAAATGTGTTTACATAAATTAACAAACCAAAAACAAATTTTTAAAATTTTTTTTTAAAAACCTAAGTTCTCAAATAAACTAACCTGAAATTTGATCAAGTTTAAGAATGCTAGCAATACTAATGGTTTCATTGATGCCTGCAAATCTAGAGGTATCCATAAACAATTGCCATTTTAATTCTATTACATCCAAGTGCACATCCAAAATACCCCCTTTTTCATCCTCATTGAGGTGTTGCAAGACCAAAAATTTGAAACAATGTGTGGTATGTTCGCTTATGTGCCTATATAGTGCACTGGTTACCCTACCATGCTTAATGTCACCTAAATGTTCTCCCATTCTAATTTTCAGTTTCCTACTAGTTTTACTGATATAGAAAATGGGACATTTCTGACATTTAGCCATATAAATCACCCTTTTACTATTACAATTGTAATGGCCCCCAATATGCAACCTATGTCCATTAATTTTCACATAATCCCCAGTTTCAAATATGTGTGGGCAAAAAGAACAAAAAGAAATGTACCTTAAAAAATTCAATCAAAACCACATCAAAGTTTACAATGATTACTCCACTAATAAGAAAAAAATGCTGGCCCCTTGCTAAACTTTTCAAGCATGACAATATTAAAGCTCAAATTATATATTCTCCAAGAATCAAAATACATCTTTCCAAGGGTTCCCTTTAAATCATTGAATGTTCAGAGCATCGAAGTTCTGATTATCAAGACCAGAACATCAATGTTTAGAACATCTAAGGTTTAAAGTGGAAGTGCCAGGTAAGTGAGATTGCAGAATGTTGGGTGTGTATGCAGGGCAGCAAGGTGCCCTGCATGCTGTGTGTGTGTGTGTGTGTGTGTGTGTGTGTGTGTGTGTGTGTGTGTGTGTGTGTGTGTGTGTGCCATCTGAGTGTTGGCATTGCAGGTAGGGTATGGAAAAATCTCCTGTTTAGCACTACCGCATATAGCGGAGATTTCGCTTACCCCACTGTAGTGCGATCTTGGAGTTGGAATGTTTGCGATTTTTTTTTTTTTTTTTTTTTTTTACTGTTCATTTTGAATTTTCGATGTTCTGGTCTCGATGATCAGAACGTCGATGTTCTGAACATTGCATTATTCAAAGTGAATCCCTTTCCAATGGAATAAGAACCTTTAATAATTTATATGAAGCATCTGCCTTTATAAAAACAGCAACATAATTTCCATTCCTGAGGATACGGACTGTTCTTCCACTTCATTAAAGAGATATTTAGAAAAAAACACTTGGGTGGATACAAAAAAGAAGAACCAAAAGACTGATACTTCAACTGTAAATTCCAACAAATCTTGCGATGCATCTACTGATGAATGACTGTTATTTCCTTTTGATAACAAAATATACATTCACTTGGACATGTTATAATTTTTTATTTTATTTTAACCAAGAACCTTCAATCAAAATGCATATTGCCTTTACCATTCAACTATAATCTTATGGTGTTGTCGTAACACGTAATACTGAATGGAAATGATAACTAATCACACTGCTCACTACAGGTAACTTTGATTTAATTTTATTCATATGTCTACGAAAGTTGAGTGTCTGACATTACTGCAGCATGGTGGGAGGTTCCTTCGTGTCTTTTTTACTTAATTCTAAATTATTTAAAAGCTCAGACGCCTTTTGAAACTTATGCTTTTATCCATTTGTAGTAGTTTCTCGTAACAATAAAGCTTATACCTGGAAAGGGAAAGAAATTGAATGGTTACATTATTAACAGGACTGTTCTTTCTGTGCGCAGTAACCTGCTTCATCTAGTCAATATAATCTATATTGATCGCCTGAATTTCTCTACTCCTATATACTCTCAAAAAAGAGATTTATTTATTATTTTAATTATTTATTTATATAAAAAAATAAGAATAATCTTTTGATGTTTGGAAAGTTTATATCTTAAATGCTTACTATACGATTTAACAAAAGCTGTCCAGATTAATTTAGTTCAATTGTATAAGTCTCAATTATAGGACTTATTAGAGCTACTGGACATGGCTGGACATGGTTATGATGCTTAAGGAAAGCAGTCTGAGAGATCTAACTTTATCTCTCAGACTGGGAATTTTAATAATTCCATGTTTGATTTTAAAATCTAATTTTCTTTGTATGTTTTACATAATTTTTTTTACTACTTTTTGGCTAGGCCTGAATTCATGACACTGCACTTTACAAATATAGCTAATGCCATTTCAATTATACTATATCTATTCATAAATTCTCATTTGTTTTTATGTATTAGAAAGAGTTATGGGATTAAAACATCAACCATGTTTTTATTATAGTCCCAAATACTCTCGTATACACCTATGTCTTTATCTATAACTTCTCTAAATATTAATGCTCTGAACAATCCTAGGAAAAGGTCAGACATGCTAAGATACGATAAGATACTTAAATGTTAATAAATCACAAGTTTTATTTTTACAGGAAACTCATTTTAAGTCTACTGAAAAAATATTTGGAATCCTAATAATTATTTAATACTAACTTATTCCTCATATAAATCCAAGAGAAAGGGTGTCATGATTTTATGGAAGAAAAGTGTTGTAAATCCGCAAATATTACACAAATATAAAGATCCAGAAGGTTTAGCAGCCATTATTTTATTAAAGCTTAATAACATAATTTGGACATTAGTTAATCTTTACTGGTTTCTGAGATTATGAGTAACAACAGCAAAACATCACTTTAATCTCACAGCTAATGTTTATAAAGGCAATTTCGTACTGGGAGGAGATTTCAATTGTATTTTGGATAGCTTTGACACCACAAATAAGCATCCACTTAGACTCACTTCTATGGCAAAACTCTTTAAAAAATGGATTGAGTCCCTCAAATTATATGATACATTTGTCTCCAAACACAATAATTTATTATGTTTTACTCATATAGATTATAGATTTAAAACCCAAACAAGAATAGATATAATACTAGTTTCCAATGACTTAAAATTACAAATCTCATATTTTTCTATCCAGCAATGCCCTCTTTCCAATCATAATTGTCTCACACTTAATATACAACTTGATTTCACTAAGTTAATTTCCATAACCAGAATCCCAGCTTATATAACTAAAATCAAAGGCTTTATACCGTTGCTTTTACAGAATTGCAGTTTTTCTTAGATGTAAATCTTAATACTGATACTAATATAACAGTGGTCTGAGACATTCTAAAAGCCTACATTTATGGTAAAAGTGTCACATGGTATAAAAATAAGCTAAAAGAATGGGACTCAGAGATGCAAAATATGCAATTACAACTTTCAACAATTAAGTCCAGATCTATGCACCTATTGTCAGATAATAAGAAGAAAATAGATGAACTAAATAAGAAATACTTAGATATTCTAACACATAAAACAAATTTGGCATTAAAAAGATTGTTAGTAAATTCTTCTGCTTCAACTCCAAAGCGTATGCACAATTTATCAGTGAGACTTAAAATTTAATCTATATCAAATAATATTATGAAAATACTACATGAAGGTTCCAACAAACCAGTATCCGACATAGGTGATATTCTTGAAGTTTTTAGATATCATTATACCAAACACTATAACTCTAATAATCTAACAAGTAATGCTCTTGATACAGAACTATCTTTGTTCAATTTAGAAGTAATCCCAGAGAAACATAAAACAGATCTTGAGAAACAAATATCTATAAATGAAATCAAAGATAAAATTAAGAAGTTTAAACCTAATAAAGCCCATGGCACAGATGGCATTGTTATAGAAATTTATAAACTATTCCCTTTAACTATTTTGCCTTTACTTCACAAAACTTTGATCAAAGTACAAACTGACAATATTATTTCCTCATCCTGGAGATATTCACTGATTACTCCTATTCTGAAGACTAATAAAGACCCACAACTTTGTAACTCTTGTAGACCTATTTCCTTAGTTCTTAAACAATGACCATAAGAAGTTCATGTCCATATTTGTTGACATAATAAAAAGTCCCACTCTCTGAAATGATAAACAATGATCAATCAGGATTTATTTACAAAAACACACTCATGACAATATTAAAATAATTCTTACTCTCATTACATTTTTAAGTAGAGAGAATGAAGAAGCTTTACTGATCAGTTTAACTATAGAAAAGGCCTTTGGTTCTGTCAACTGGGATTGTCTTTTTGGAATATTGACTTCACTAGCATTTCCCTCTTCTTTCATTACTACATTAAAAGCTATCTATATGAACAACTTAGCTTATATAAATGTAGGCCCTTTCACTTCAGAATATATACCCATAACTAAAGGTACTAAACAAGGCTGCCTGCTATCTCCTATTTTATTCATGCTTGCCATAGAAGTCTTTGCCTGTCATATGAATTAACACACATTTTACAGGTATTAATATTTAAAATCATTATAACTCAAAAGTAACACGTTTTGATGACATTTTACTCACTCTACCTAACTCAAAAACAATTTATGTGAATTCGATTCTATAATGAATTATTTTCAAATACTTTCTGGTCTCCATTTTAATGAACAGAAATTTAAGCACATCATACTCAACAGTAAGGTAAAAAAACAGTCTGATAATCAAAATATCATTGGAGAACAAACAAATTCACTGAGTTATTTGGGCATAGTCTTATGCAGTACTATAGAAAAGACAATAGAAATCAATTACAAAAACATCATATCTTTAATAAATAATCATACAAGTAAATGGAATAATATGTTCATTTATTTTGAAGATAAGTTACAGTTGATACAAATTACTCTTTTGCCAAAGATTCTATACATTGCTATAGCTCTTAATATTTCTTCTGGAAATAAATTTATTAAAGATATAAATAAATTATTAATAAACTGTTTATGGTATCGTAATAAGAAGAGAGTTGCTTATCTAAATCATATTAGGCCATGGGACAAGGTGATACAAAGTTCCCAGACATTGACAGATACATCAGTGCATAGTTATTTAAAGGTCTCACAAATTGGATTGATCCAAATTATAATTTCGACTGGAAATCCCTACATCTAATTATATTGCTAAATGAAAATGCTCTGTTAACAAAATTCCCTTTAAGTAATCTTGCTCTTAAATTTTGGCATTTCCTTTGTTGTATTATATAATATAATATAATATAACCAAACCTACAGAGCTAAATTCTTCTTGTTAATTCTAATGTAGATATTAAAATCTGGTTTGATTTACTGATACCTTTCAAAATCACAATGAATTTCCAGATAAATTACATTTCAACATTTTAATGCATGGGAAGTTAGGAATTTTAATTGCTGGCAACATTGTATAAAAGATTTAAACATATTAGATTCTCAACAACTTACTAAAGAATATGGTTTATCATCACAAAATTGGCTATTATTACAAAGCATATTAACCTATACACAAGATCTTTGCAGAGTTATAAAAATATCATCTTTTCCAGATCAACCCTCTTTAATATTTTATATATCTAAAGTACTGTATAACAATTTTAAAACTGATAAAACCACATTCAAATTATATGATATTCTAATAAAATATAACACCACTTTAACTTATAAACACTGAAATGTTATAACTAAAGGTCTTTCGCCTAATTATTCCCAGATGGAGAAAGCTAAAATTTTATCCTATGTTAAATAGACTTATTGGGTTCAGTATTGGAGCATTTTCACCTGGACATTTCTTCACAGAGCCTTTTTAACTCCAGACAAAATAACTAAATTTAGTAAATCTCAAAATGTTATTTGTTGGAGATGTTTAAAATCTTATAAAGCAGATTGGTTTCATATTTTTATGAATGTTCCAACTTAAGACATTTCTGGGAAAATATTGATGATATTCTTAAAAAGAATTACTTTCAGATTCATTTTCATTAACCAAAACAATATTTTTAATGTACTTGAAGGTTTTACGATGAATAAAATTAATTCCTATTGTTTATGGACAATTCTAGCTGTAGCAAGAAAATGTATTCTAGAAAGTGGAATTCTGTTACCTCTCAAAATATTGAAGATTTCCTGACTTTGTTAAAAGAAGTGATATCTAAAGAAACCCAAACAAAAGTACTCAGAATTTATCCAAAGAGCTTCATCAACAATCCTTGGATAAAGATTTCATTTGTCACTGATACTTTTTAAATGGACTCTAACTCTTTCTAAAGTAATTTATGTCTTTACAAACAATTGGTTTTATTTAATTTGAAATACTTCATATACTACTTCAGGCATATTTATATTGTAAATAGTTATTGTGTTTTATATTCAAAATGTATGTTCTAAAATATTTATTGTTATAATACTTGTTATAATACTTTAATAAATTTAAATAACATATTTGAGCAAAAAAGTTAGCAAAAAACACTTCAGTCTTACCTTCAAGTGCTGAGTTTTCTCTAAGTCCACTGCCAGTCTACTTAACCCCTGCATAAAAAGTGAAAGCTGTGACTTACAGATATGTAACCACCAACATATGTCATATTTGCCACTGTTTGAACTCCTCATTTGCTCTTCTATCTTCCTCACCTTCCAGAATGGAAGAAAGAAAAATCCTGTACTGCTCTTGACATCTGTAATAAAAATATATCCTCTAGTTTCCAGGTATGCCAACACAGAGGATGTGAGTCAATCAATGTCCAGTCATTAGCCCAACATCTAGATGTGGGTAGGATGACTATTCCTCTCCTATGATCCTTCCCCACACAAGAGGCCAGCTTTTCAAACAAAAAGTTTAAGCCCAACAGATCACCTTATGTGAGTACTTACAGCTTCATCTTCACAAAATGTAGGCATATTATGTGTCTTCAACCAAAAGCAAATTGGTCCTCACTTATTATCTGCCCAGTTCAGCCTTAGCATACACCTTAAGAATAGGAAGACCTTGTCCTCCAGCTCTAATAAGAACAAAGAGTTTTAACCTGGCAATTCTATGCATGGATCCCTGCCAAACAAAATTAATAATACATTTATGTCAGTCCTTCAAAAAATGGGAAAACACTAAATGGGGAAGGTGGCTTACCAAATGAAAGAGATCTTAGTTAGCAATTAAATCTTGGTTGTCTGAACCTGACTCAAGAATGTCACTTTTAAGTTCTTCCAACTTTCACATCTTATCTACAAAAATGTTGAAAAGAGCCTAGCACTTAACTTCAAAGTAAGCAACATATCTAAGTCCATCAAAATTCCTAAATATACTGTCCTAGTCACTACTTGGCAGGGATTCTTCACCCATGGTCTTAATAGGTTATGAGACCTCTGAGTCAATGAGAAAAGTTTAGTATTAGCCATGTTACTTTTCAGCCCAGATAACGAAGCAAACTCTTGAAATGATTCAGAAATTTCTGGTAAACTCCTGTATGGATGAAACAGCTAAATCACATAGTGATCTGTAAACTATGATGTTAATATTGGCACTCCCACCAATGTCATGATAGCATTGTTGCTTGGAGTGCCATCAATATCATGATAGCATCGTTGATTGGAGTGCCATCAATGTTATGATGGCATTGTTGATTGGAGTGCTATCAACAATGTGACAGCATCATTGATTGGAATCCCATCAATGTCATGATAGCATCATTGACTGGAGACTTATCAGTACCATGGCAGCATCATTGAGTGGAGGCCCATCAACATCATGATAGCATCATTGATTGGAGTTCTATCAATGTCATGAGAACATCGTTGATTGGAGTCTCATCAATGTCATGATAGCATCTCCTATATGCCTCACCTTCAGAAATTCATCAAGTGCAGACATTGCTAAAACAAAAAGTGATAATATTGCTAATCATACGTTGACATTTATCAGTGAACCTGGTGAATGTTGCTTGGGCTAGGTGCTGTAGCAGGAATAATATTTTGGGTAAAATATGTGATTTTACTACTTGTATTTTACTGTAAGACAGAAATGATCTCTAATGGACATTGTGAGATGCTGGGCGGGGTTTCATGAGCTAATGAAGTTGAAAGGAAGCATAACTTATTTCTTTAAGTTCCATCATAGTCAGGTGCTTTCCAAAACTGTTTAAAGATAAGTCAGGATAGATTTGTTGTGTAGTTCTGGTTCTTTCAGTCAGATTACACAATCATCTGCAAACCATGTAGTTAATGGAACCATTGTACCCTTGATCTGAATTTGGCATTGCTCAAACTGAAAGCATAAATACTGATCAATTATAAAGAGTGTGGGCAATAGTGGCCATCTTTGCCTAGTCCCTCTCTGGAGAATTAATGAGCTATATCACACATGCACTCATGTCTCTCAACAGCAGGTTCTGTTATGACTCCATCATTGCCGATGTTAGTGTGAATGACTTGAGACGTACCTCTCTGAACTATATGAAGAGAGACATGACTGAGCTCTCGGATTATGTGTCTCAGGCAGTTATGTCCCTAGCCTTAAGCAGCATTTTACCTTCACCTAGGATGATGCCTCACTACAAACAGAAAATGATTGACTCCGATAATTGGCATAGTTTCTGGTGTCATTCTAAGGGCATCCAGTATCTGTCAGCCTGGGATGACATGACCGACAGACCTCTATGCTTTGGCAAAGATGGTCTTCATCTGTCACCTCTGGGATTTCAGCTACTGGATAAGAACCTTGCCACCCCCATAGTGCCTTTTTTAGGCAGAGTCTCAAGGACAAAATTTGTGATGTTAAACCTCTATCTAAAAATAGCCTCAAGGTTATGCTACTAAATGCTAGGGTTCTTAACATGAAACTGCACTAACTGGAAGCAATCCTCACTTTGGAAGATGCAGACATTTGTGCAGTCATGGAGACCTGGTTCAAGGCTGCGAAGCACCCCAGCCATACTGGGTTACACCTTCTTCCACATGTTCAGACCACAAACCAAAGGTGTGAAAACTAATGGAGGAGGTGTATCAATATTCATTAAAGATAAATAAATCTGCAGATTGGTTAAACAGTAGGATTCTCTGGATATACTTCAGGTTCCATTAACTGTTGGTAGGAAACCTATTCAAGTCACTGCCAGCTACAGGACCCCTCCATGAATCAGGACACCCACTCTGTCTATTTGGATATACTTGAGTATATCAACATACATCTGAACACCATAGCAACTTTAGCTACCCATCTACTGACTGGTTAAATTACTGCACAAACTCACATGCCCAAAGGTTCCTTGACTTCATTAACTGCAATGACCTGGACCAGCTGGTTGACACCCCTACAAGGGGTGCCAGCATCCTGGATCTGGTGCTTACCAGTATGGGTGAACATTGTACCACCCCCACTGTGAGATCTTTCTTTGTGAGATCTGAGCACAAATCAGTCTCATTCGAAGTAACTGTCCCACCCGACCCTCCCAGCAGCAACTAAACTAAAAAGCTTCTCCAAAGCAGATTATAACCTCTTACAGGATGGAATAAATAACTTCACTGCACCCCCCCAATGGAATTTGCAACTATGCTGAGTTTTACACCGATGCTGTATACAAACACCTGTATAACTGCATTACTTGGCCATACCTGATAGGACCAAAATAAGCTCCTCAAGGAGGAGCAAACCTGCCTGTTGGGCAACTGCCATTAACTGACTTTAAATAAGAGGAAGGAATTGCTGTATATGAGCAAGAGGGAGTGATCCCTAAACTGAAAACACTCCCTCCTCAGCTTAAACAAGCAATTAAGACTACTTGTGAAGTCCTCCAAAGCAAAACTACGAATCCAAATTAGCTTCCTCAACTAAGGACGGCCATAAGGCATTCTGTAGTTACATCCATAACCTAAAAGGAAAGGCCCAGATTTGTGCCAAACTGGTAGTTAATGACACTGCATATGCTGAACCTGTGGACATAGCTAACCTGTTGGACTGCAGATTCTGTGAAAACTTCACTACCTTGTCCATGCCACATGTAGCACATGTAATCCCTACTACCTGTTCCCTACCTTGTATCTCTAAAGAACAGATAGTATATGCCCTCTCGAAGGCCAAAAACACAACATCTATGGGACCTGAAAACATCCCAGTTTGTGTCCTACATGGGCTCCAACAAGAATTAGGAACACCATTGGGTGCTCTTTTCAGTTATAGTCTAAGCACTAGCTTTGTCCCAGCTGTATAGAAAATGGCCACTGTTATTCTTTTGCACAAAGGTGGCACTTCCACTGACCCCAGGAACAATAGACCTATTAGCCTGACTAGCCTTATCTTCAAGGCCATGGACTGAATCATCATGGACTTTATCAACAAAAATATACTGTAGGTAATCTCCAAACACTTGACCCTACTCAGTTTGGATTTGTCAAAGGGAGACCATGCCTGTTAAACCTTGTGGACTTCTTCGAGACAGTCATCAAGGCCCTGGACAAAGGGAAATTTGTGCATACAGCCTGCCTAGACTTAGTCAAGGCAGACACTACTATCCCAACTCAGGTATTATTGACAAACTCACCCAGCTACGTATCAACCCTTATATCTTTAGATGGGTTGCTAACTGGCTAACTGATAGAATGCATATAGTCAAAATAGGGTAATCCACCTCTAACAACAGACCTGTAACCAGCGATGTTTTACAGAGATCAGTCCTGGGACCTCTGCTGTTTAGAATCATCTATTTCTCTGAAGTACAAGCAAAAACTAAAGGTCTGTGGCTGACAAAGTTTGCTGAAGACTGCAAATTGGGAGTGGTCATAGAATCTCCAAATGATGTCAACATCCTACAAGAGGGTCTTCCACAAACAAATGATTTGTGCCAAAGTTATGGCATTAAACTCAAAGCAAAAAATGTATTATCAACCCTTTCAGTAAGAGTGATGTCCCTGTTAACTGCTGCATCAATAGCAACACCCTAAGTATGTACTCAGTGGTGAGAAACCTGGACACACAGATTTACAGCAAACTTACCTTTGGCCGCCATATCTAAACAGTGATAAGAAGGGCATTCTATATCGCTCATCTCATAAGCAAGGGGATTGCCTCCAGAAAAAAGAAGATATAACCTCCCTGTATGCTTCCCACATCAGGCCAATAATTTGATACAACTCGCCTTTTGGTAGCACCTGCAGCAATTGGAGAAACCACAAAGGTTCCTCACAAGGAAAATTCAAGGTCTTCAGCATCTGTCCTTGGATCATCTGAAATCACTGTCACTTTATTCTGTTTCATACAGACTACTTAGAGGCAATCTCTGCCTTGCATGTAAGGCAATCTCTGACCCTGTTTTATTGGAAATGCTTCAGATCCACAAGTCAAATGGTACACAGGTTACTTGCTCTAAAGACCTTGACCTGGTATGTGACATTAATAGAACCTGCTGGAGGGACAGATTTGTCTCACAGAGGTTACCACACCTTTGGAACAGCCTTCACTTCATGTCAAACAGAGCACCTCATTGGCCCTCTTCAAATGCAATCTGTATGATTGGATGGGTAACCATAATTTCACCCGGGGATTCTATCTGTGTCCCTCTTGGACACAGGCATTAGGTGCTGATCATAGAAATAAGGGTAGAACTTGGCTAGGCTTTTAAGCTTCCTATGATCCCATGAGAGAGGATTCCATTAGAATATACTTCTGCTGTAGAATTAGTGTATTGTAGCTTACACCAGAGAATAAATTCTTCTGGAATTTCTTGCGATAATATTAAACATCATATTAATTTCTATTGTGCAGTATCAAGTGTTTTCTTAAATTTCTTAACAGGGCTGCTGCCTTTGTCTGGAGTTTAGGTATGTAGATTGAACATTCAGCCATAAGATTAACAAGTCTGGCTACTGTCTCCACCTTAAGTATAACCAAAATGATTTGCACTAAACATTTATGACAATATTTATTTAATTCTTTTTACTAGGACATTTGCTAGTATTTTAAGATGTATTAGTAGCAGTTATTGGATGGTAATTAGCAGGGTTGGTGCTATCCTGGGCTGACTCTGGAAACATCATCACTCTAGCATCATAAGTCTCTGAAAGAAAGTCTTGTTGAACCCAACATGCTGTATAGAAATTATGTAATGAAATCCAGCCAACAAGACATCTAGGCATGCTGTCTAACCATTAGAGAAAGACTCAATAGATGACAGAATTTTTGCTGTTGTAATCAGTCATTTAAATGTATTTATTTTGCTTTCATTAGTTTTCTATATTTGTAACTCACTAAACAGGCTGTCTATCTTTTCTGTGCTTACCATTTCCCCCATACATGATGCAGTGGCATATTCCTCCACCAGAACTATATTAATGCCATGAGGGTAAAACAGTGATTGTCCATTTTGGTCTTTAATCAGTTGCCCAATCACTTATTTTGGACATTCTCTGGATTCCCAAGCTAACAGTTAATTAGATACTGTGTCTCTGGCCCAATGAAGACGTTTTTTTTTCTTTCTCATTTTGCTGAAATGTCATCATACAAGAATTATCTGTATTGTCTTTTATGAGATAACATTTCATTATACAAGGCAACATTACAATACTCAGTTTAATTTTCCACATTTCTTTTCGAATGTTCACTTTCTTTAGCTTGCACCATCCTATATTGTTTTATATAGTGCTTACACTGTTTATTGAAGTTTATCCAGTCTGCCTTGATATACTTGGTTTGCCTGTAACATACTACCCAATATTCTCAGACACATTATTTCATTTTATTTTGAAACACAGCATTGATTATTAAAAGTGGGTCAAGCCTCCATTTTCTAAAGTGCTCTGGCTAGTGTCTGCTTTTATAATCAGGGTCTGCTTAGTATGGTCTGATAGGTCCATAGTTTGAATGAGACATTCTTGCATCCAGTATAATTGTCACCTATTCTCTCTCTCTCTCTCTCTCTCTTTCCTTATTATTTCCTTTCTTTGTTTATGCACCATATGGTACATCGGGCAACAAGCACCTTTCAGTGCTCATTGTTTCTGTAGCAGTTACGGGCTCAGGTTGCTAGCCCAAGGCTCAACCTTCCTGAGAGGGTGCACCACACACACTCACACACACACACACACACACACACACACACACACACACACACACACACACACACACACACACACACACACACAAACTCACACCAAGGGCCAATTTAGAGTGTCCAATCCACCTACTGCATGTCTTTGGAATGTGGTAGGAAGCCAGAGCATCCAGAGGAAACCCATGAAATGCAGGGAGGACATGCAGTCTCCACACAGAAGGGGCCCCAGCCAAGAATCGAACTGGAGAATCTCTTGCTGTGAGGTGACAAGGCTAACTACTACATTACTGCACCACCCCTTGTCACCTATTAACTAACCGCATCTCCAATCTGCTAGCAACCTGTCCTGTAGCCATAAATATGTAATCATTCATTGTCAGATTGTATATTTGCCTGATATTAAAAATGTCAAATTATTGGATAAAGTGCTTTATTTCTTGTTGTGCATATGGCAGATTATTCACCCCTGGTGCATTCCTATCCATCTATGGATCTTGGACTACACTAAGCTCCTCCCCTTCCAGTAACAACTCTTGAAAAAGCACTACTGGTCTTAATACATTCACAGATTCCCCAACGAGGCTTATAGCATCTTTATTTGGGCCATAAAAATTAACAAGAAATATTTGGCTAACTGGTGTAGAAATTAACAGTATGCTCCATCTTTGTATAGTTTTTGCCCCAAGAATTTCTGTAACAAAATGGCTACCGTTACCCCCCCCCCCCTTTGCTGTATGAGCACATGAGACATACCATGATCCTGGTCATTTTGAGAAGACACTCCCTGCCTGTTTCTGTTTTACTTTGATTTCTTGCAAAAGTACAAAATTACACTTATCTCTTACAATACTGTTAAGAATAACTTTAGTGTACCATGGTGTTAATATAACTTTTACAGTCCATCTTACACTTTTGCTCTCAGATCCTCTTGATCTGGAAGTTGTAATATAACTGGTCTACCACATTTGTTCAAATGAACCATTCCTTGTGATAGTAACATGTACATCAGTAGATTCTGCCACAGCACCTAGGCAAGGTACTGATGGAGTGTTATTTCGTTAACTAAACACAACTTAAAACAGAAGCTTGTATTCCATTTACTATAACAACACCCTGGCACAAGGCTTCACCCATAAAGAAAACATTATTGCATATTTGCATAGAGTTGCCCTTCATACTCTTATCAACAGATTTCAGTTAGGCTAAGTTTTACTATACTTACTAGATATATACAGGTGATATATATATATATACAGTATATTGTATAAGACATGGTAGCGAACATGATGCCATATTTTCATATAACTGACTGCTCTAAAGCATTGCCAGATGTGCTACTTAAGTCAGTATTTTCTTTATCTGTATCTCCCCAGAGTCCTTTGATAGTGGTAAGCTTTTCATTTTGGATTTCCGACATGGAGAGTGATAGCTCGATAACCACTTGAAATGTTGAGAATGCGAGACTGTGTCCTGTAACACAGATACAGCCAAAAAAATGGACTTACATACTTAGGCCCAGATTTTAAAGGAAAAAAGTGATGCTCCATATTTGCTGTTCTCATGCATTTCAATCATTTGTTTCAGCTTGCTGGCACATGACATTTCAAATGCTGACATTTTAACAGAGAGCCTGAGAGCCCATCTGTATTAACTCCCTTGCTTGACCTTTCCATTTTGCTAAAAAGCTATATCTGTTGTTGGAGCTGCTTTGCATTAAAAATAGTGTTGTTTGCGATGACTGAGACTCATTCTGTGGTCTCCCCAAACCATCCACTCCTTTATTAAAATATGGCAAATTGCTAGGTGATTTGATTTGCAGTCTATTTAAGGAGTGTTCTCAATTCTTATTTCAGTAATTTGCAAGCATAGAATTTTTAATCATATCTATTTGCAGTTTCTTTGCATATTTGGACAGAAAATTGTCTACTTCAAAGGGATCATAAAACAGTACCTGTGTTTCCTTTGGACATGTAGAGAGTTGCTGGATATCTTCACTGCACTTGATATCAAAGTTCGGGATAATGACTTAGTTATGCTGCTAGTGCCTTCCATTTATGGTACAGGGAAGTACTATAGTCCAGGGAGACTCTCACCATATGCAGCCAAGTGTGCCCCAAGGCATTTCTGCAGTTAACTCCTACTGACACCTCTAGGAGTAAAAAAATATTGCTTGTTCATATTTGCATTAATAATTCCAAAACCATGCCGCATCTAAGGTTTCAGAATATTTTATCTTAAAGCGTACATGATGGCAAACACAATTGTATTGATATCTCACCTCTGTCTAATGCATTGAATGTTATTTGTATAGTGGGTATAAAAAGTGTACACACTCCTGTTAAAGTGCTTCAACAAAGTATTAGTTTAGGGGTGTGCACACTTATGCAGCCAACTTATTGTATGTTTTTTTTTTTTTTTTTTATATCTTTCCCCTAACAGATTTGTTTGTTTTTAAATTGAATTGCACAGGTTATGGGTCACATTAAAGGGGTGTGTACACTTTTTATATCCACTATATACTGGTTATTTGTATTGTAATAATTCTCATATTTCTCTAAATATCTTAACATTCAGATAACATAGACAGAACTGCATAGACTCATATGAAAGCTTACAGGATGAAAAGCCTGCAGACAGTACATGTCTTGCTAGAATAGTTGCTGAGATATCATAAGCTGTTTGTACAACATTACAAAGTTAACAATCACTGCCTTTATTTTGGCTTATAAAATCCAGTTTAAGGAATCAAACTGAATGAATGCCTTCAATATAAAGACTAATTTACTAATTTATTTAATGGTTTGCCATTTACAGTTTTCTAGTAACACTTACAGTTGTAGAGATATGAATATTTGAACTGTAAGGCAGCAACTTTATTTTTTAAAGGCTGAAGCCACACCCACTGGTTGAAAGTAAACACTTAAGACAGTTGTAATGGAGTTATTTCTTAATCTGCAAGCTTTTGTATTGTCTCCGCTTGATCAGTGAAATCTGAGCACTTTAATATAAAATGCCTTTGATTGTTAGTAACCTTGCTTCTTGATATAATTCTGTGATCCCTTTTAATTATAGGTGGGGTTTTGACACTGAATATTTTTGTTAGTTCCTGCCTAGTGAGCGTCACTGGTTTTGGTCCTTCTACTTATTCTGTCAGAAAATAATTCTAAAGTTGTTGCATATGGATTAGTTATCTAAGTCCTTCACTTTATTTTATAGTCCTAGAGAATCACTGTGTAATTTTGCATCTCGTTAAAATGCATCTCAACTCTGGTACATTGTTCTCTTAATTCTCCTTGTTGCATTTGTAATGTTTTTTGTATAATTTGTAACTGAGTTACCAGTGCTGCATCTCTACTGCTGCTATTCTTGTGATATCAGGGAGTGCTTCCATTGAGGCCTGCAAGGCTCTGAGTCTGAGCTCCTTTGTCTGTGAGCTCTTTGAATGACATCTTGTCTTTACCTACTTGGTTTGCCATTGGATGTTTGGACATTAAGGTAGAAATGTAATGCTTAGGCTTCTATCTCCAAGTTATAACTTGTGTTTCCACTGCTCCATATCTTCTTACATTGAAAGAGTACTTTTTGGCATTTATGGAGCATCATTTACATGTTTGACTTCACTTCACCATGGGTAAAAGCCCTACCCTTCTACCCTTGTTGCTCCATATGTGCACTCATGTGCATCCCAATGCTTACATTTCTGTTGCAGATAGTTTGTTTTTTCTTGCTACTTCTGTAATGAATGTCTCATGTCAGCTTATGTTGTCTAATATCGCACCATCTGCTGGACAGATAAAAAGTTAATGATGAACAAATGAGTTTACTTTAGTTTCAGTTTTGTCTTGGTTGTATTGTCCATTATCCATAAAGTCCAGCTTACAATTTCCTGACTGCATTGCAACATGTTTCCTATGGTACTGAGGAAATGCTTAAATTAGAGCTAACTGTCTGGCAGCTTTTTTTTCCTGAGACAGAAAAGTATGTGCACCTTTCTATGCATTAATATTGGGGTGCAGACTCTGAGTTGATGCTGATAGCCCCATTATAGCCCTTAAAGCTACGTTACACTTCTGCATGTTCAAAAACTGGGAAAGATGATGGACTTCCATGAGTTCAATTGAATAGCTTTGGCTAATAATTTAAGGATATATTGTTTTTAGTTTTCACTTTGTGCCTTAGTTGCCTTTATTTTCTTATTTTTAGCTTATTCAGATATGTAATTGATGTATTTGTCATCTTTCTACTAGGTTAATGCCTGTACGCATTTAAGCTCTTGATAAAATGTTTATATTCTGTTCTTGTTTCTGGTATAATAAATGTTTTCTTATGTCAGTGATCTCAGAGAGCTGGGTAAGAACCTCCACATTTTTCATAATTCCATCTTCTTGTTCATCTTCAATCTGTTTCCTATGTTGGCTAGTGTTTCCTCATGAACCTTGCTTTGAGTCCCATGCTCAGCCTCCAGATGTACTAGTATTTCTTCATAAACCTTGATATGAATCTCTCACTTGGCCTCTAGGTTTTTACATTTAGTGGTCAGTTAATCCACATTGTAGGACAACTCTTTTTTTTCTCCTCCTAGAGTAGACATGCAGCATTTTATTCATATTATAATTTTCGCTCAAAACTTGGATCTGCTGATTGAGTACCTTTAACCCAGTTTTTATATACCTGTTTAATTTCTCATATTTACATTATGTTACAGCAGACTCATTCACTTGAGTGGTTTTGTCATGTGCTTCATAGAGACCTGCAACTTATATTTATTTATTTTATTTTATTTTACATTTGTTAACCGGGCTGGTCTAGCTGGATATATTTCCATTTTCAGTAGAGGCCCGGGGAGAAAAGCTCCAACAAGATAACAGAAAGAGAAAAAAAAAAATTAACAATTAACAATTAAAATGTAATTCCATGTTTAAAAAGGAAAAAAAAAATTACACGCTAAAAGTATTTACACTTAGAAAGGCATCAGTAAATAATATATATTCATAAAGAGCAGTGCAAGAAAGTAGCACAGTAAGTTAACATAAGGAAGTTTCACTTCTTATAGAATATTATTCCACTGTATATAGAGTAGAGTTTAAAACAGTGCAAGACTCGCTTGCAAGCTTAATAATTTAAAAGTTTTGAAGTTTGTAAGGAAATGAGAAGTAAAGTACAGAGGTGGGAGAGGGTGGAGAGGGTAGTTAGTCAGGGTTGCTACAGGAGCATAACCAGTGAATTTTGAGGTGTTTTTTAAGTTTTTGTTTAAAGAGAGGCAAGGATGTTATTAGGGTTAGTTCAGTAGGTAGCCAGTTCCAGTTCTTTCCAGCTGTGTTAGTAAAAAGGGAGTCACCAGCCATGTTATTAGATTTTATTATGGTTGCGAGGAGTTTGCCAGAAGAACGTAGGGAATTCAGATTTTTATAGGGGATAAGGAGATTGAAGAGTATAGGGGTGGCTTTGGGTTGGTAAAATATTTTGTGGGCAATTGAAAGTTGGGCAATAGTGAGTTGGTTTTGGAATTCAAGCCAGTCTAGTTGCCGAAGATTCAAACAGTGGTGGGTTCTAAAGGGATTACCAGTGGCAAATCTGGCGATGCTGTTGTAGGAGGTTGTAAGTTTGTTAAGATTATGTTTCTTTAGGTTGGTATAAATATGGGATGCATACAAAAGAGTAGGGATTAGATGGGAATGAGCAATTCTGGTTCTGGCTACTGGAGTTAGGAAAGCTTTTATTTTGTATAAGGAGCCTATTTTTCTGTTTACTGTTTTAATGGTGTTATTTATATGGTGATCAAAAGTAAGGTTATTGTCTATGGTTATTCCTAGTAGTTTAGTAGTAGAGTCAGGGGATATGACAGTGTCATTATTGGAAGAAACTTAGAAGTCTATGTGGGCAGACTTGGTAGTGGGGGAAAAGAGAAGGAGTTTGGTTTTTTTGGCATTAAGGAGGAGGCAGCGTTTTGTAAACCATGTTTCTACAGTGTTAAAAACAGTTTGAGTTAGCAAATATAGTTCTGATAGGGAGTTTGCTGAGCATAAAAGTGTTGAATCATCTGCATAGTGAATGCAGGTGGCTTGAGGAATTGCTATGTGGAGGTCATTGATAAATAATAAAAAGAGTAGTGGTCCAAGAATAGATCCTTGAGGGACTCCAAGGGTGACTGGCAGAACAGATGAAATTTGATTTTCCCAGAGAACTGCCTGTTGCCTATTACAGAGATAGGAGCTGAACCATTTAACAGCTTGAGAGTCAAAGGAAAGGGATTGAAGAATATTGATTAAGAGGGTGTGGTTTACCATGTCAAAAGCTTTCGAAAGGTCGATAAAGAGTGCAGATGAGGGGGATGTTTTTATTGCGGTTTCTATTAATGGTATCTATAAAGGATAAAAGGGCAGTAGTGGTACTATGAGATGGCCTAAAGCCATGTTGGCAGTCTGCTATTATGTTATTTTGTGTCAGGTGATGTAAAAGTTGCTTGTGAATACATTTTTCCAAAATTTTTGCTAAGGGTGATAAAAGAGCTATGGGCCGGTAGTTTGAGTAGTCATTTGAATTCCCTCCTTTGTGTAGGGGTATAATATGGGAGATTTTCCACATAGTTGGAATGGTTCCCTCTGTGATTGTTCTATTTATGAGGATAGATATAGGGTAGGTGATAGCTTTGGCTGCTTTTTGGAGATATTGTGATGGTAGTTGGTCAGCAGAAGGAGTACATGGCTTGACATTTTGAATGAGTTTATAGATAAGAGTAGTAGAGATGGGTTGTAGTTTAAATGAAGGTAGAGATCCTAGTGGGGTAGTGGGAAGGTTAGAATTGTCAGGGTATATGTTTATTCTTGATTTCAGCTTCCCTTATTTGTACAAGTTGGACCATGACATTTTGCTTTTCTGTTAGGAATCTGTCTTTTTAACCATGTTACCATGACAAGATGACTCATTTTCATAATTATTAAGAATTTCTGTCTATGTGAGTTTTGCTTTCAACCATTCAGCATCTTCCTACTGAAATGCATTTGACTTACATTTAGGTTGTAGGTTCTGGTACTTATTTGTCAAATCACATGCAGTGTTGCTGTTAGTCTGCAGGTACTGTAGGCTGTAGCAGCTCATCTTTACCTTTCTCTAAGTATGACATATCACCTTGGGTCTCAGCCTTACTTCTACTACTAAAATAAAAAAAAAAAATGGTCCTCTGGCCAATGACCAATTTGCATTAAAGGCTGACCAAATAATTCCTAGCTTGGAGACAGATTAGGCTACCTCCCTCTGCCACTGGAATTCAGACCAAATCCTTCTTAACTTCAAATCCCTTTAGCACATTTTGGAAAGGACAGAGTAAAATTTTGTTCCAAAGTCAGGGAGCTTAAAATCAAGGACTATTTTGAGGTACACTTACTTTGACTGTAAAAAGATGACATCAAATACTCATAAAACAAAGACACATAGGTTGTTTATATATATATATATATATATATATATATATATATATATATATATATATATATATATATATTTTTTTTTTTAAAGGTCTCTACCTACACGCACACACACATACGCGCACACACACACACACACACACACACACACACACACACACACACACACACACACACACACACACACACACACACACACACACACACACACACACACACACACACACACACACACACACACACACACACACACACACACACACTCTTGGTAGGACAGATCAGTGAATGATTAACTGTGATTAACTGTGACCAAACAACAGCAGGGATCTGTCACTTTAATCCAAAGACTTCTTCAACATTCAGGAATTTTAGCCACTTTATTGTTTTTGCATACCTCAGTTGTTTGATTGTGATCTGATAAAAAAGTGGTTCTAGCAATGATGTCAAATTTGCTTCACACAAACACACATGCACCCTGACAAGCAATCATTTACTATTCAGACATCCACATTCCCTCTCCCCAAAAAAGATATTTGCTTTGTACACAGCTGAGTTTTGAATGAGACAAATAGTGAAAGAAATTCAGCCCACAATAATGTATTTCAGCTGGTAGCTCTTAGAAACATACAGGAGAAAAAGCAAAATGGAGTACAGTCTAGGAGATCACGGAAGCATGCATTCTACATTATGATACTTGATATTTATATCATCTTACCACAGCATCTGCTTAAATTTTTACCTGTGTTGAGCTTTCATGATAGCATATATTCAGTTGCTGCACACTCCATACGTAATATGTGATGGCCTTTTTGGAACTGTTGTATTACTTTGCGGCCTTTGTTTTCACATGTTTAAGCTACTTACCCTTGACTCCCATTAGGATATTTCTATGATTCTCTTTCTCCTGATCATCCAAGCAGCCTACCACCAGAGTATTTTTCAGAACAATTGTACCAGGGTTTGCATTTCTTGTACATGGTCATCTATGCATTCACTGCTTCCACTGCAAGCTAAGCACTTTTGTGGATATTGCATTTATCAGTATAAAATTAGCAAACAGAAAATATTTCCACAGGGAATTCAATGTGTAAAACTAACAGTCAGCAGGGCACTGCTGTAACTTAGAATTCTGATACTGCCTTCATGTTACAAGTAAAATTAGGCAACAACATACATGCATGCATACACAAATAAACAGCTAAATAAACAGATAAATACAATCATTGCATTTGTCTCTCTTTTTTGTCACCACTGACCAACAATTTGAATTTCTGTTTGTGTACATCAACTGTTAACTAGTTTTGTTTTGTTCATCTAGTTGCATTTTTGTTTCTTCTTTTTCAGCATGAATTCCTAGTCCTGTTATAAACACTATCAAAATGAGTAGTGACAAAGTGAATCTGCACCTTTTAAATGGGAAGCAACAAAAGAGATGTCATTGTTAAGCTTTTGCTTTGTTGCTACGACTTTCCATAACATACTACTTCTTGTTCACTATTCAGTAATTAAATATCATTTACCACAATAGTGGTAACACATTGCTTCACTGATGAAAGGAAACTGTGGTCCATTTTTGTCCACATTCCCAACAACTGATACGGGTGCAAAAAAAAACATGTAAATAAAATGACACACACTCTTACCTTTGATGATTGAAGTATTACTTTCCAAATCACTACATTTGTGACTTCATGCATCAGGACTGCAAAAAGGGTGCTGTATACACCACAAAATAATATATTTTTATTATTACTTGATAAGTTCATGTATGCAAAACTCAAAAGGTCAAGAAAAGCACACTGTCCTACTTGACAAATGACAGGTCTCTAACTACAGTCTTAAATTGCCATGCATTTGAACAATTAAAGAGGTAGCAAAGAAAGTCAGGTATGAAAAAAGCTTGGATAGCTAGGTTCTGACTGCAATATACTAAACTTATGATAAATCATTACTGTGTTTGTTGTTTGGCTTTTTTTCCCTGAATAGCCACTCTTTTTATTTTATTTACTATTTAGAACTAAGCACAGTTGGTCACCACCCCCAAATTTAAATTGTCAGCTAGATATTCTCAATATGTTGCAAAGTGACTTACAGTTCTCTCTTCATAGCTGCTTAATGGGACTTTAGCTGCAAAACATGTGTTGAGCTGAGGACTGCACACATGTGCAGTTGTGTTATTAAAGTCACTGGTGACCGAACAATGGAAACAGTCTATTCGTTGGTGATAAGCCTTCTCATTTAATGAGGCATTTTCTTTTAAGACTGAACTGTTTTCTCACTCACCTTCATGTTTCATTGTTGTGATATGTGTCTACAGGGTTTAAAACCACACAGTGCATCAGTTTAAAATACCAATACTAACATATATTTTACCTTTAACCCAGTTAAAAAAAGATTGAGCAGAGGACTGTTGTAGAATGTGGGGCTAAAGCTGCAACTCAGTCAGTACCTGCCTTAATCAAGTCTTGCTGCTAACGGGGTGAAACTAACCCACAGAAAACCACTGCAATTCTGATGATAATGGAGTTATCCAATGGTAAAACATGAAGAGTTTCCTTGCAGTGGCTATACAGTTGGGGAAATACATTCCATATCTGGATGGAAAAAACAAGCCACTGACAAATCTAGTCTCTATTAAGAACTGCTGCATCCAGCAAAAAACATTCAACCTGTTATTATAGAAGGCTTTGTCTACTCCATTGTTAATTTTGTAGGGCCAAGGCAAAGAGATGAAATTTTCTTTGGAAGCATTCTCATATGGACACGGGGCAGTCCTTCCTCAGAAAGAGTATGAGCAGAGCTATTTCATAAGCATGCAGGCCATTGGGTGAGATGGAGCAGTGATATGCATAAATAGAAAAAGAATCTTGTAGCTGACCTGGGAGTTTGAATCATTCAGAGACTTTCTCATAGCTCAACATATTCAGTTTGAGACTGATAAAACCCTCTAGTGAATTCTTTGAATTACTCAAGCTACTGATGAACTTCCATAGATTTTGCCTAAGATTCATGTGATATTTCTGCACTGTTACCCAACTTCTAGACAAGAACTGATAGCAGCAGATACATTGTTTCATTCATCAGCGACTCAAGATGAGAAGGAGAGACATTCAGCTATAGAGCTAATGGAAACTATCACTAACGATGTAGATGGACAAACCACCAACATGTCCAGGTTACCTAGGTGAGTCAAAAGAACAGTTATGTACTGAAATTGTTTGTCCTCAAGTAATGACCCAGAATAGATGGACAGAGCACAGCAACGTATTGGATAGAGATGTGAAACCATGTTAGCTAGAAAGGCCATCTCACACCATTCATAATGGTTGTTTCTTAAAAGACACAAGAATGATTATACCTTCAGCTATGTGTAACAGTGTTCTGGGCCAAGGACACAAGGATAACCATGGGGTTGTGAAACATAGAGAAAACGTTAGAGATACAGTCTGGTGGCTACAGTGAAGAAGACAGATATATGAGCTTGTGCTGAGCTGCAAAGCTTGTATAAAAGAGCAGTCCAAATAAGTTACCTGCAAGGTCATAGCGAAACATAATGACAGATATATTCACCTTTAGTGATAGCAGTCACCTTCTAATGGGACTATTGGTGGTAGAGTATTTGTCAAGATTTGGAAATATACTCAGGTATCACCAATTCTGAAACAAGATAAAAAACCTGATGAGTGTACCTCATATGCACCCATAAGCTTATTAAAAATAGATGATAAAATATTTATGACAGTTCATGCAAACAGAATAAAACAAATATTGCTGTTATTGATAGACAACTATCAAACAGGATTCATTAAAAACAGAAATACATATGACAATATAAAGAGGATTTTGTCCCTTACTGATTTCATAAACAAAACAAAAAATAAAATGAATGTCATTTGCTTAGATATTAACAGTGCATTCAGTTCCATGAGTTGGGATTACCTTTGGCTTGCATTGGTGGAGTATGGATTTTTGAAAAATGTTACCTCATTAATAAGGTCTCGTCATGATAAATCTTCAATGTACATAAAAACAGAATCCTGTTTGTCAGAGCCTATTACCATTACAAAAGGTGCAAAACAGGGTTGTCTGCTTTCTCCTTTGTTATTTGCATTAGTAATAGAACCATTAACAAATTTCATATATGCAGACCCAAACATTCAAGGAATTCAACTAGATACGGACCTTAAGTTAAAGATTCAACTATTTGCAGATGGCATTTTATTGCCTTTAAAAGACGATAATAGCACACTAAAAGAACTATGGAAAGCAACAAAACAGTTTAAGAAGATTTCTGACTACCATTTAATGAAAATAAAACCAATATGTTACTAATATGAACAAAAAAGCATTAAATAAAATTATCATAGATATCTATCTAGAAATGATGCAATCAAATACTTAGGAGCTAAAATTACAAATGACATAGATACAACAGTGCAACTAAACTATAAAGAGATTTTGGATAGTATCGAAGAACTCATACAAAAATGGAATAAACTATTTTTTACCATGGAGGAAAGGCTATATATAATTAAAATTATTATATTCTAGAAAATTCTGTATTTTATACAAGCTTACTCACTACCTCCACCTAAATCATATTTAAAACAACTTGAAGGGTTAATAATGAAATTCTTATGTTGTTGTTGTTGTCTTTCGGCTTTTCCCGGTTAGGGGTCGCCACAGTGGAACTCCGGTCCGCTAATGATTGGCAGTTGATTTTCATGAACGCCAAGGTGCCAGCTCGATGTTCAACCTTCAACGAAGGCACGTCCATTTACGCATGTCTTTCGAATGCCCACCCAACTGCGGGGAGGGCATGCAGACTCCACATAGAAGGCACTCCCTGCACTCCAGCCAGGAATCGAATGGGAGAACCTCTTGCTGTGAGGCAACAATGCTACCGCTGCACCACCGTGGCATAATAATGAAATTCTTATGGTACCCTAAAAAATACTAGAGCTCCCCATAGACATCATTTTGACAAATGGGAAGAAGGTGGAATAGACTTACCTGATTTAGAAGGATATATACAATCATCAGCTTTAAAAACAGTTTCTCTATGGTGAAACAAAGAATATGCTTCCAAATGCAAACTAGTACAAGAAAAAATCTGGTTAAAAACCACTCATGATACAATAAACATATCGGAATAGTACTGAAAAGCTTACTTTGGTTACTGAAGGAATATATGGCAAGAGGGAACCACAAAAATATAAATTCTAAATACATTATCAATACCCTAATTTTATGCACTTTGTAAACAAAAATCCAGATATAAAAACATGGCCTTTTTTCATGTTCCCAATAGCATATGCACAAAATAATATTATGACTCAGGAGTCAGTAGCAGTTAAAACACTTAGTAAGAATGGTCTAATTTACTGACATCCATTGATAAACTCTAATAAAGTACTAATGATAGAGCAAATTATTAGTAAGTTCAACCTTCAAAATACAATGTGGATAATACTGCAGGGATTAAGACAAACTATTTTAAACCAATAGGCAATAATGCAGAAGTCTGTTAGGAAAAAGGTTCCTAAGTTCGTAGAGCAGTTAATAATGCTGATGGAATTTCCCACAAATGGGAAAGGAATTTTATCAGTATTGTACAAATTAGTTAAAGACATGAGAGTTCATAATAAACAAAATAGGTGGAAATACAATGAAAGAGTTAATGGTAAAATGCCAGATGATAATTCTTACATCTGCAAAACTAACATCTTAATCACTATATTGGCAACTTTTCAAATGGCAATTTACGTATAGAACCACACAAATTAGAACTAATATACAATAAAGAAAATAGATGTTGGAGGTGTAAATCACAATCAATAGCCAATTGGCAACACGTTCTATGAATGCCATTTACTTAAACAATATTGGGACAGTATTAACTATTTGTTACGGGCACTGTTCACTGATAATGTCCACCTTACAAAATCTCTAGTTTTGTTGAATACACCTGTGCTATCTTGTGTTCCAAGGCAAAATATGTAATTTTATGGACTCCCCTTGCTATTGCAAGGAAAAATATTACACAGAACTGGAAACTGCTACTTCTTCCAGTTTTAAACATTTCAAGAACATAGTTTTATCAGTCTCACAGTTGGAATTGAAAACAATCAGGGAAAGAACAGAACAACCTACTTCCTTAAGCATTGCCTGACAGAAAGTAAATCAAGTGTTGGAAACAGAAGACTGTAATAAATTATAATATTATTCAAGGATACATTCAAAAAAACAAAGTTTTTCAAGTATAGACATCCTATGTAAATAGTTGGTTTTGTAATGTTTGTTTTTGGAATTGTTTCTCAACTTTAAGCTTTGACTATCTAAATATTTATTTGATATACATATTGTATATGTATGTCTATGTTTCTGAAAATCAATAAAACATCATTCAGTAAAAAAAATTTGTGGAATGGGCAAAATTGACTCTCAATATCAGATTGTGTGGTGTTGTGTCTAAAGTCTTTATTGGAAAGGTATATAATTCATGAGGACTTATTCAAGGGTCTTAATTTTTTAGGTGTGTGTGTTGGCTTAGTTGGTAGAGAACTGTTGGTCCAGACACAGCTCCTGTAGCCTGAAGTTCACCCATAGCAATGGGTATGTCTGTAGCCTGAAATTCGCCCATAGCAATGGGAAGTCTGAGTGAACACCATGTACAAATGGTGAAGAATCTGCTAAAAGATTCATACCTAGAACTACACTTTGGCTATTAAATATAGTCCAGCCCAGCTCTTAACAGAGCAGACCCTTTACATTTCTAGATATGACAGGGTTCAGAGCTTCTATACTAGGGAGATAAGAAGATTATCAGTAATCTTTTATGAGACTAGATAAATGAGGCTAAACCTGTTTTCAGTCTTCTATTGAGTGTTTATTGGTGACCATATTTGAATCTTTAAATGTTCGAACAATGTAGAATTATGTAGCACTTTGGGAATAATCATGAGAAGAGGACGAGAAATAATCAGTTTCAGCTAGTTAACAAGATTATGTGAACCTGTTTGAGACATAATTATTCCAACTTACAGCAGGAAGGAGATGAAATTTATTGCCTTTAGAAATTAGAGTGATAGTTTAGAGATCTTTAAATTTAAAATAGTTGAATGATATGGAGATAAAACATATCTCTATATGTGTGTGTGTGTGTGTGTGTGTGTGTGTGTGTGTGTGTGTGTGTGTGTGTGTGTGTGTGTGTGTGTGTATATATATATATATATATATATATATATATATAGAGAGAGATATATAGATATCTATCTATATATATATATATATATATATATATATATATATATATATATATATAAAAGCACTTTACTATCTCAAAATACTGAAATCTTGAATTTAAGTATCTCAAGATGAAAATGCCGAAAGTGCAGTTGAGCAAAACTACACTTGATCGAATTCGAAGTGTCAAATTCGTGGTTGTGGTAGCGCAGTATGTGGGATTTGCTGTGTTTGTAAGGTGCGGGATATGGTTTGCCTGCTATTGTGTGGATATATGTGGAGATTCAGGTAAGTGCTATTTTTTTAAGAGTTTTGGCTAGGGATTTGAGTGTATGTGAGTATGTTGGTAAGTTCCAGGTGTCGGTATGGGTAGGCTGGTAAGAGTGTGAGTGTGTAAGTGTTGAGAGTGGTGGTGTTTGTACGTATGTGATGTGTGTTTGTGCAAGGGGAATATAGAGTATGCAGTGGTGGGTTTAGTGTCTTGGTCTTGTTAGTGTGACCTCGGAGTTAGTATATATAAGTAGCGGGGGTGTGGGGGGCACAGCCCTCCACATGGGGGGTGCAGGGAGACTTGCCCCCCTGCTTATATGTAGGGTAAGTGTATGTATTTGTGTTGTTGTATTTGTGTGTGTTTTGCTGGTTTGTTGTTGTGTGAGGAGGAAGGTGTATGTATGTTTGTGTGGTGGAGGTTGTATTTAATAGTCACGATTTTGAATTTCTCACTTTTGGGCTTTTGATATTGTGAATGTTCAGTTTTATAGTCTCGAGATAGTGAAATTCGAGATTTCAGTATTTCGAGATTATAAAGTGAATCCATATATATATATATATATATATATATATATATATATATATATATATATATAGGTTTACTATCATGATTTCGAACATGTTTGTTGCAAGTACTCACATATTCAAAAAACATTGTCGAAACTTATGATAGCAATCGAGAAAAAAGAATTAAAGAAAAAAAATATCGACAATTCGATTTTTCAAACATACCACCACTTCCGGTATCATACAACACACATTTTGCAGGGGGGAAAAATGTATAAAATGTATAAAATGTGAAACAGAAGGCATAAACGTGTTTGTATTAGGGGGAAGGATATGTTGGTAAAGAGGAAAAGGACAGGGGCCAGTGTGAATCCTTGACCAACTATAACAAGTAGGAATAGGCTTGAAAATGTAGAATATTTATGTACTTTAGGATATAGAGCATCTTAGAGCAGCAGATATAAATATATTTAGCAGACTAACATATTAGTGGATTAGAAATGAGAAGAATAGAAAATTGCAAATATAAATGGATGAAAAATGGATGAATGATGGGAGATGAGTGTTGGAAGGGGAGAAAAGGCAAATTGTAAGGCTATATATAGGTTAATGAAAGTTAGGAAAGGACAGGTGACATGGTTATGAACTGAACAGACATGGGGAACTATAGCTTTATGGATTTCTGCTCTAGTTCTGAGCTGCTACCCATTTTGGTGTAATTTAATAACTTAGGCTTGTTATGATCATGGGGTGGGGCAGTTGCTATGCAGAAAATGCACTTCCAAAGGTCAGAGTGGCCTAGCTCTAAAGGAGTGGTGAAAAGTCATAAGATGGGAAACTTAAAAGAGGGTGGATAATGGCTACATGGAATGTGAGCAGAATAAATGTTCTAGTAAAAAAGGAAATCATTTTAATTAGGTTAAAATTGAGAAGTTAGGGATTATGTGTTTGCATGAGTTGAAACTAAGTAGGAGAGTAATTGGGAAAATATAAAAGAGTGGTACTGTGGGTAGGAAATGACTGCATGAAGGAGAGTGGGGAAAGCAGAATAGGGATCTTAATGAAGGAGTGAGATAGCTGAGTATAGGAAGATTGTACAGGAAGTGGTGTTGAAAAGGCGGGTAGTATGCACAGGTACATAAGAACAGTTAAGAGTTCATGTTGGCCACATATATTGATCTAAACAAAGATAATATGAGGAAACTAGCAGCATACTGAATGCTATGGGGGCAGGGTGATATGGGAAGCAGTTTTAGTATAGTTTTAGATGCAGATTTACAAAATGTATCAGAAGGCAGAATTTCCTGAAGCCTCCTGTTTCTGTAAGAGCTGCGGAGAGAAAGACATACACAAAGTGCTCTGGAAACATGAAATGTTAGTCATGTGCATGTTATACATTCCTTATTGTCATGGAACACAACTTCTCTGTGGAATATACAAAACTATACTGACAGTGTTACTTCAATGCACAACTGGTGAGGCATTAGTATCTGTAAAGAATGGAGTACTAAAATGTATTTATTTATGCTTTACTGTCCAGGTTAATCCCACTGTACAGTGGACTCTTTCCAGTAGGGAAACAAGGTGGTAATAAACTAACATTTATAAAGTATGCCGTATTTTCATTAATATTACAATATGAGCATATGGAAGAATATACATAGTGTTATAGTGTTAAAATGGTTGGTGCTTACAAAAATGGCATCCTTAAAACAATGGCAATGAATAATATTTGTAGATGTGTAGAAATAGTACAATTATAGTATGTGGTGCTCATTTCTGCATGTTGTGATAGGAAATCATGCATAAGAAGGAATAAAATGCCACTCATATACATTATTCAATGTGCATGGTTTGTGGAATAATGATTGTGTGAAAATGCCACTGCTCATAAGCATACATTTCATAAATTTAATTTTCTGTAAAACCATAACTCAGCAAAACTTTGTATCAGATACCACATATTTGCCAGGTAGAAGTTATGCAGCATTTTATAATTCCTCTGCCTCTTTCACAGACAGATTATCATGTTTGTTAATTTCAAGGTGAAATATAAAATCTGGATTAACAATTTTTATTTTATTAGAGGACTGATGTAATGTTAGGGTTTGTATGGATTTTAGTATCAGGGTTTTATAAGTAAAAGGCATAAAACCTCTCAGGATATAACATTGCAACTATTTAAGTACCATAGTTGTAAATACATACCATGGAATGGCTGACAGTGAAATGGGTGTATAGTGTTACTTAGCTACAGTTAAATACTTTAGTTTGTGAATGTGGGTAACCATATTTATGATGGATTATGATTTCTGTTACTCATGGGTTCTAGTATACTATGCCACGATTTCTAATCTACTGTTCTCAGCATGTTGACAAAAAATGTTATTGCAGCATTTAACATTCTGACAGTTACAGTAATTTACATCACATTTATATTGGCCTGTTTTTCTCAATTGAGGATTTAATAAACAGTTCATGATAAATTGTGCAGATCACCCCATCTATCCCGTTTACCATTCAGCATTTAAAGTAGCTCCAAATTTTACTCACTAACTATAACATTATACAGAGTCTGCACCAACACCTCACTTTATAAAAAGGGCCAGACAAACTGGCTGTTCATATTATTGATTACTTTTATATTAAATCTGTTCCATGCACTGACTGAAATACGTTTCTACCTAACACTTACTGCATTACGAATAAATGAATGGCAGATTCCAAAAAGCTTCTGCATCACAAATATTGCTTCTGCATTTACTCCTATTGATCAATTGAAATGGGTCTTAAAACTGAAACCAATGCAAATAATAAATAAAGCAATAATATTAAATGCTGTTTTGATGATTATTACTGTCCCTATCTGTGATAAGGGTGTTTGATAATCAATGTGCACAGAATATTGAAACATATACTTTTTATAGCACCATTGCATGGATAATATTCCATGGTCATTACAGTCTTCCTGTTCTATGGAGCACAAAGGATGGAATGCATTTTATACTCATAACATAAACAATAATTGACTATTTATGAGTGCATGCTCCTTGTAAATTAAGCATTACCCATAGAAAGAAGTCTGGCTGTAAAACAAAACAAAAACATGTAAATCTCTATGACTGTACCTGCAAAAAGTACTAGTCAACAATTTAATTTTTTTCTGCCACTAAGTGAAGAAATGAAAGTAAACCGCCTTCATACCTTAAAACAAAATCCTTCATCCCATATGCACACACAGCAACTATTCTAATGTAAAACAATATCCATCAATTTTTACACCTGGGGTTGAGGTGTCACTTCAACAGTGGCAATCATCTAGAGCCAAGGTTTACCCTACAGGGTGGCTAGCCCTGCTGCAGTAGTTCTTCCACACCACACTCTTGCACACACATTCACACCTATGACTAATTTAGAGTGTCCAATCCACCTAATGCATGTCTTTGGAATGTGCAAAGAAACCATAGCACTCAGAGGAAACCCATGCAAACAAAGGGAGGACATGCACATGCCACCAAGAAGACATCCCAGCTGAGAATCAAAACAGGAAACCTCTTGCTGTGAGGTGACAATGTTATCCACTGTGCCACTCTGAAAAACATTCACAGTCCTAATCCTAACATAAAAGATGGATCTGTGCATACTGGCATTTACCTTAAATTAGTAGCAACTCCACTATTTAATTTATTTATTTATTTATTGACATTTGTTAACCGGGTTAGTCCAGCTGGGTTTGTGGCCCATTTTCAGTGGAGACCCGAGGAGAAAAGCTCCAATTTAACAACACAGTATACAGAAAAAGATATAAACTTGACAATGTAAGACAAATCTGCTTAATTAATAAAAGTAAGTGGCACAGTAAGACAGGTGGTGAACTAAGTCATACAAAGTATATATAATACAGAGTAAATGTAATTACAATTCAGAGGTAAACACTTTATTTACATATTTACAAGAAGTAGATTAGTCATTAGGAGAGAGGTATAGAGAGTAGAATAACCTGTTTGTGTTTGAGGCATTGAGACTGTATGTGGGGTAGATAAGGGAGGGGTGTTGAAAGTTTAGGTTGAGGCTTGGCAGGGACGGATCTTAGTGTTAATCACTAATGCAGATGTACTGAGCAAGTACCAATACATATATCAATATGTGCACAAGCAGTATATCTGCAAAACATCCATATACAATACAGTCTGTGTTCAATACAATTATTTAAAAAGGCAAGAAAATAGTAGTGCCAGGGTTGCTAGTCAAATAAAGGTTACCCTGAGTACAGTCCAGACTTCCATATACTTGATGGACCTGGCCCAGATGTACCATATATAAGTAGCAGGAGTAAGAGGAACAGCTCCCTACACTGAGAGTGCAGCATCCCCCCTGCAAATGTGTATAAAAGTTTTAGTACAGGCGATATAAATCATGGTTCTGCCATTTGACCCACAGTTAATTTTCATTACACGATGGCTCATACTGACCGTTCTTCCAGTTCTGATAAGGGACCTCTTTAAATGCGTCCTGAGTTTTGTGAATGTTTGTAATACAATTATTGCGAATTGCCAAAGCTATGAACTTGCGTTTCATTCTTTATAACTTTTAAACTCAAAAGGTCAGCAGGACACAGTGCTTCTTTTTTAAAGGACAGCCCAGGAGAGCTAATTGCTTAAGTGACTTTCTCAGTCACACTTTATGTGAGAGGAGAATGAGGGAATCAAACTCAGGACTACACTACAAAGCTTGTTAGAAGCTCATAGTCTTAACTCTCCTTGACATATTTCCACTCCTTCCTGAAATCTGTCATCCTTTCTTTGTCTCTTTATTAACAGTAAATGTTTACAGAATACAGTTTTAATATGACATCTATGATATCACACTTTAAGAACTGTTGCACTTCATTGCACTATTCTATAGCGAAACATGACTTTGAACATCAGAAGTAAAAGTCTCTAAACTGCAATTTCAAAACCATGTTTTCTGGAATGGCAGTATGACAGTGTCATAGTTTATTAAGAAGTGCAATAAAATTAGCATAAGGAACAGTATAATGAACATTGTTAGAAAATATTTAGATATTAACAACTAGCAAAAGTACATGGAGATATTTAATTTCATGAATATACAGCTAATAAATTTAGCAATTTTTTTACACTTTTTTTGCATTGTTTGTCCTCACTTACTTGTCAGTCATCAGACTCCTGCAATCAGCCCATTCATTCCCCATCACCAGGACAAGGGATAGCTTGGAGTGACCTTTTGAGGTTTTGCTTCTTTTTGTTTTTCCTGTCCTTGTCATACATACCAGGTGATGTGTAGGGCAGGTATGCGCAGTGGAATGAGAACAGAGGATTTCTCTTCACTTCCACAACAGGCATCCCCTCCAGGCATCCTACCACACCCCTGAGGCACACTTAGTGATCTTCCCAGTTTCCATTAAGAAGTTGGCACTGCCAAGTGTGTTCTCAAAAGTATACAGTCCTTCCCTTTCTCCTGCAGGAGTCAAGCAGGCCACATCCCTTCATTCTTCCTTCATGCCTGACTCCTCTAGTGCTGGGGCTACTAACTGAACCCAGTTGCTTGGGATGTGGCTGAACCATGGAACCAGGTTACCAATTTCTTTTACTTTAAAATAAACAGGTTAGTATTTACAAACATAGTGCACAATGCACACTGACAGTGGGTGGCTAAAAGTATATATAAATCCCCTATGCTATTCAAAGATCCACATAGTATCTGTGCACAAATCTATACAATCAACAAGATAGTAATAATTGACAAATAAATTAATATGGAATGTGCTTGGTGTTACAGTAAGTAATACAAAAATGCATCATCTGTGTATGAAAATGCCTAATGTAGTATAATAGAGCCAAACACAAAAGCATTTATAACTTCAGACACTTTTTTCAAACAAAATGGAGTGCACATCATTTATCTCATCAAATATTACAGTGACAAATATGACAGTCTCATCCACAGGTCCAGCAATGAGTTGCCAGTGTTCAAAGCAGGGCATTAGGACCATAGTTTTGCATATACTGCACTCCCAATAGGAACAGCCAGACTGTTTCTGTATGGATGCATGAAGACTAGACATTCTGTATAACTCATTACCTATAAGTGACGTCTCCAGGTGCATCTGCAGTTGATTCCTACTAATGCCTCTAAGCATCAAATAGTGCCTATTCATATTTGCATAAATAATTCCAAAACCATGCTATGTACAAGGTTTTAAACAATTTTATCTTAAAGCTTACACAATGGCAAACTGAACTGCATTAATATTTGATCTCTGTCTAGTGCATGTAAATAGATATTAACTGATAACAGCTAAACAACTCCAAATAACAAAGTAAAAGTGAAAAAGCAGCAAACCAAAGACCAGGAAGGAACTGGACCACAAACCTAATAAGCTTTTGTTCATTTAATAAAACACCACAAACTTCATAAACTTGAAACCACCCTTTAAATACTTGATATGTGCATAAAAATCATTCAATGACAAAATGCTTCATATTTTCATTTGCTTCATTTTCAAATTGTCATTGGATGATTTTATGCACATGACAAGTATTTAAAGGTTGGTTTCAAGTTTGTGTATTTATTCTGATGAAGTTTGCAGTGTTTTATTAAATGAACAAAAGCTTATACGTTTTGTGGTCCGGTTCCTTCCTGGTCTTTGGTTTGCTGCTTTTTCACAGATATTAACTGATGTTTTTCATGATATTAATTTAGATAGATATTTTTACATGTTTCTAATATCTCAACAACCAAGTAACACAGGCAGAACTCCTTGGCCTCATATGAAATATCTCTGCTAGATGAATAAAATGCTGCTAAGAGTATGTGTGTAACTCGAATGGTTGCTGAAATATCATAAGTTGTTTACAAAATATTACAGATGTAATAGTTACTGTGTTTACTGTGACTTATAAAATTCAGTTTAAGACCTAGAACCTAAAGAATACTACGACTATAAAAATAGTTTGTGCTGAAAGGTTTGCCATTTCTACTTCTTTCATAAACTCTATGGCTCCAGAGACAGGAGCACTTGTTTGAAATGTGAGGACATAATTTGATTTTGTCAAAAGGCTTAGGCTCCTCTCTTTGGAAGTTACAGTGCAAACTTTCTGAGCTCCACTGGGGTGAATGAGATAATTTGTGCAGGGGGGTAGAACTATCTGGACCTAGGGGCCAGCTGATACCCTTGCAAACAGGAATAATAATGTCGGTGATTATATTGATTACTGGAACTTTCCAGAAGCCAATTAGGGATACTACTCAGATTTTACAGGCATCCTCGACAACTTCTTGCTGCAAATTCTTAAACGCCTGCTACCACATACAGTGATTTATGTTCATGTACTGCAGATGTTGACTGATTAGACACAGTTAATGCAGGGGATTCCTCATAGTGTCACACCTGCCACATATACTTGGCACAATGGATACCAGACATGTCACACTCCAGAAACTTGCTACCAGATATTTTCCTGCCTTTGTAAAGTGGCATGGATATTACTTCATACAATTGTTATATATGTATGTATATATATATATATATATATATATATATATATATATATATATATATACATATACATATATATATATATATACATATATATATATATATATATATATATATATATATATATATATATATGTATATATGGGTCTATCTGACTACGTCGACAAGTCAGAACGCTGACAGCGAGAACACCGACGCCAGAAGATCGAAAACGGAGAAGACCGACGGATCAAAACCCCGACGCTGAGAACATCGACATGGGAAAAGGCTGTGGATGTATGCGGTAGTGACGGACGTTAGGGTGCGAGTAAGGTAAGTGTGCGACTGTGATAGTTTGTGGGTTAGGGGCGGGTTAAGTGAGTTAGGGTTAGAGCGGGCTAGGTAAGTGTGCGACTGTGATAGTTTGTGGGTTAGGGCGGTTAAGTGAGTTAGGGTTAGAAGCGGGCTAGGTAAGTGTGCGACTGTGATAGTTTGTGGGTTAGGCGGGTTAAGTGAGTTAGGGTTAGGCCGGGCTAGGTAAGTGTGCGACTGTGATAGTTTGTGGGTTAGGGCGGGTTAAGTGAGTTAGGGTTAGAGGCGGGTTAGGTGAGTGTGCGATAGTGGCGGACCTTAGGGTTAGGGTTTGGGTTAAGGTTGTAGGTAGTTGTGTATGTGAGGTTTACTGTTGGTTTGTAAGGATTTTGGTGTGCTTGTGTTGTGTGTGTGCTTTTGGACCGGGATTTGTTTTGTTTGTTGCTTGTCGGGATTATGGTGTGTCGGGCATGTGAGGTTTCGTGTTTGTGAAATGTCGGTTATGTGGTGTCGGTGATTTCGTTTTCGGCGTTTTGACTTGTCGACGTTGTAAGATAGATCCGTATATATATATATATATATATATATATATATATATATATATATATATATATATATAGTGCATTTAGACACTGGATCCACACTCTGAACCTCTCATTGCAAAACATCTGACCAAAGTAACTGTAAATAGGCGTGAAGGGGCTCAAAATAGGGACCTCTTGTAATTATTGCCATTATCCCTTCATCCACAGCTGAACTGTTCTGCCTTGCAACAAAATAACCAGTCATTAAAAGTCTTGAACCCAGGCCCCTGTACACCATAGCCACAGAAAGTTACCACTAAACCATTTGAGCTGTAAGTATATATGATGTTTTCTCAGACATATCACACAGCACAGTCACTCAACAGTAGAGAATATATATATATATATATATATATATATATATATATATATATATATATATATTTATACACACACACACACACACACACACACACACACACACACACACACACACACACACATATATATATATAAGATGCTGGGATGATTTCTCTAACATATCATGCAGAACAGTCATTCTACCATAAGGAATGTACAATGTGGAAGCATAAACATTCTAATGATACATATACACACACACTGACATATATATATATATATATATATATATATATATATTCGAATTATACATATACACACACACTGACATATATATATATTATATATAAACACACATATATATAAAGAGAGTATATATAGAGGGTGAGAGGGTACACAGAATATCAAACAGCCATTACTCCTATAGTTGCCACCTTTTCAAATGGCCAGTGTCAGTGTCTGATTTTTTCCTGCAAATGAGAATTATTGCATGAAACATATGCCCACACACAATGCAAAGGACATGACACCACACAGTTTGCATACATATAAATGTTTATCTGTATACTATTTCAGTTGTTTATGCTATTTCTTATAGCATTTAGGTGTTTAAAATACATAATAACTGATTAATGCAGCACTCAAAAAAAATATATGATATAGTAATCTGCAAAAAATAACATACTTTGCTGTCTAGGCTAAAGCCTTCAAGTAGTACAACAGTAAAAAACACACTTGCCTTGAAGACAAGAATCAATCAACACTTAATTAAAGATGTAGTTCAACAGGCTCCAATTACAATCTGTAATCAACCCCTTAGGGGGAAAAGTATCAATTGGCACAATGTAAATGTAGCCGTTACATAACAATGCTTAACTTAACTATCACACTGACAAACAGAACTATGTGCAAGACAGTAACCTCTAGTCCACCACTGTTCCCATGGTGAAACATATGAAAATATACAGCCATATACCTTTATGTTTCTTATTACTGATATTCCTCACATGTTGTAACAGCTTAGGTTAAAAACATTTAATACCCCTCTCCCATAAAATGACTTACAAGGGCATATAACAGTATTCTCTATGCACTGACCTACAGACTGTACAGGGTCACACATATTTTGTCCAGGTGTAACCCTTATATATATATATATATATATATATATATATATATATATATATATATATATAGACCCTACCCCACAACTTGTGTGGGAGTCCACAACATCACTGGAATGATAGCAGGAATGTCAGCACTAAATAATTATAGACCATACCTATCAACCTTTTACTGCATGACATCTGGAGAAAGCCTGGTATATAAGTGAAGGACAGAGTCTGAAACACAGGGCCATATTTAAAATATTGCTTTTATACACTGTGAAAGTTGCTGGTGTTACAGGAATGGTTGCAACATACCCTTATTCTGAAATATGAAGTCAGAAACACAAATGGATGTTGCCACAAACAATGGAGGGAATACCACTAATATGTCAGGGACAAGACCTGTGTGGGAAACAGACAAAACATAACAGCCAATCCTCTGGCCATCATGTGGATAGGCCCACAGTTAAGAACTATACAGACAGGCTGCATTCCATGTAAAACTAGCATGTACACACAAACCCTGTAAAACTAGCAGCATTCAATGCATATAACAGCAATACTCACACACTGTCCCTAGGTCTGGAACCTTATACAAACATATAGTTGTCCTGCATCCACAAGTCTTGTTGTAAGAGGTATTTCTACCTGCTGTGTGTAACACTGCTGCTCCCACACATGAAGGATGGCTTCCATACAGACAAGGTAAAGGAACAATGCCCACATAATGTAGTTATTTACAGTAGTGGGTTGCTATGACATTGGCTATTGGAAGAACTACACAGCTGCCTGCATGCAATTAGCAAGTGGGGAACAGCAATTGATGCAGAGGTCATCACCTGAACATGACGATCACCTACAAACTCCATGCTTCAACCTATTCAAACAAGCCTGATCCCAGTAGTGGAGAGAGAGAGAGATAGATAGATAGATAGATAGATAGATAGATAGATAGATAGAGACACACCAAAAAAAAAAAATTTGAAACCACATAAACAAAACCTAAAAAAAAATAAGAAACAAGAAGACAACTTGGACATAGAAGGAACCTGAAGATAAACCAAATATGTGAAACATGTAAGCATGTAACTGAATGTAGTACTTAGTCTGTAATAATGGCATAGATGATTATGAAAGATGCATATGTGCCATCAATACTTGCTGTAATGACATCCTGCTGAACAAATGTTATGGACATAGCATCTGGCTCTGTCTGCAATGGGCCATACCTGTCAACTGTGCAGATCTTCACAGAATGTCAGGATTTAGTCATCACAGTGTTTGTTCTATTCCTCCAAATATCTATATTAGTCTGGTAAATAGCTGGAGATGGAAGTAATGAAGTAATGACAGACACATGAGTTTCAGACCTCACCACCTTCAGAACAATCATGGTAATGCGAAATGTATAATGCTATAAACTTCATAGATTTGCAATAGGCATAGCTATGTTCTATCCCTATATATCCCCCTCCAATGTTAGGCTTTGTCTACATGTGATGCTCTAAGAGGTGGATAGGTTGGGTCACAGCTGCAGAGCCTGACACACCATGGGAAAGGACAGCTCACATATGGCAGCCACTAGAGTGTGTGCCAAACAATCATGTCTGTGCCACTGCTAAGACAGTTAATAGGATGTTGCCCATATCCATATGTTACCTGTGAATATGAGTATTATACATGTTTGCATTGTAAATCCAGGATACCTATATAGGGCATGTGCATAGCAAAGCACTGTTGCAGATGTGTGTGTTAAACTGCATGTGATATATTGAATTAATAACATTCAACTGTACAGTGTTCTTCTGGACAATGTTCACAGTTGTGACAGATATCTGTAGTCACTTACACATATACTTGTGTTATGGCAGCTATATTAATACTTTATCTCAAAACTGACTGCCCTATTTTGTCACCCAGTGATGTGGACCAATGCAGATGACAAAACATGTTGCAAACTGGTTATGGTAGCTGCCCAGAAACATGCAGCAACACTGTGGAACTTGCAGGAATGTCTAGCAAGTACTGTCTGTGCAGTACCTGTGCCGACAATTGCCTGAATTTTGCATAAGTGTGGCCTATGTGTTAGAGTAATCAGACAAAAGAGTTGTCCCACATGATACATCTTCCAGGGCTCTCTAGAGGTAGCATAAGCCTAACATCAAGTCTCCCAAAGGCATGTGTTGCAATGTGTAATTGTGTCATAAGACCAAGGCTCAAACCTACAGACAGTATTCATAAAGATACGTGTGGTGCACAAGCAGCACCTTACTCCACCTCATGGCCACCATCCCCAATATTTAGCTTGCTGGTGCCAGTGTACACCTTTAGGTTTGCTGGCCAATAGCTGGAACTAGGCTGGTAGACATGCTGCTTGGAATTTGGAACACTGCAAAAATAACACTCATGTGTGGCCCATAGTTGTCAAGCATCTGCAATAAGGTTGAGGATGGGGAAGGGTGCTGGCTTGAAACACAACAGTGAACTGAAGCATACATCCAAAGCTTGCTAAAAATTGCTGTATCTGAAGACAGTGAAGGTTATGAATTATGCCAGACATAACCCTAACTCTACAGCAATAGTAAAGACACTGTGTGACCTCCAAGGGCTGTGCACATGAGCTGACCTTGCAGTCTGGCAGAGATGGGGGACATTTGTAGGTCAGAGGGACCAAATAATAGCAAGTGAAGATGGGCCATGCTAGTATACTCCTTCCAGGAATAGTGACTGCTGTAGTTCACTTAACAGGTGCTTTAACAAACCATTGTATTAAGGGTGTGCACACTTATGCAAACCACATATTTTATGCATCTCATTCAGAATCTGCATGACTAACACATTTGTTTGATACTGCATTGGACTGCACATGTCATATGTCACGTATCACGTGTGTGTGTAATGTTAACAAATGCAGTATTGTGGCCCCATGGCATATCATAGAAGAGGCTGGCATTTCAACAAGGGCATGTACACTCCTCATATCCACATTAAGCTTTGAAGGCTGTCAGTGTAACCAGATTTTATTGCACATACATGCACTGCTGATGATGAGATCTGCAAATCAAAGGTCAGGCATTAATTATTGACATCAGTCCTCATATCATCCCAGGTATGTGTCAGACAAACACATATGGGCTGTGAGTAACAGAGCAAACATAACTGCCACACATATACACATTCAGCAATGGTGTGTACACTTGTGAGGTATGGTGCACAGTACATGCCAGTATGCTGTACAGGTGCACAGCAACACTGTGTACATGGGTGCAGTGTGTTCCAGGGGAAGGGGCGTCACCTACTAACACAACTCATGCATCACAGAGATGTATAATGTTGGTAACAAGGATTGAGTATGGCTGCAGCAGTGCATGCTGTTGAGTGCCATATGTCATGCATGTTGACTGTTGGGTAATGAGAGGTTTGTGTAATATCTTTGTGCCACCTCACCTGTAAGTTAGTGTGTGTGTGTGTGTGTGTGTGTGTGTGTGTGTGTGTGTGTGTGTGTGTGTGTGTGTGTCTGTCTGTGTGTGCATGTGTCGGTGTGCACATGCATGTGTGTGTGTGTGTGTGTGTGTGTGTGTGTGTGTGTGTGTGTGTGTGTGTGTGTGTGTGTGTGTGTGTGTGTGTGTGTGTGTGTGTGTGTGTGTGTGTAAGTAAACCATAACATACAGGTCTTAATTTACATTTCTTGTCTGCCCCTCACAGGTGGGGAGGTGGGTCAGGGTTCCTCCTGTAGACAAACTGATGTTAGTGTCCATACAGACTCTGACAATGATGATAGGCATAGTGAGGCACAGGCAGGGTTGTCAGGAGCTAAATCTGGGCCATTGGTTGACATCCCACTTTTATCCACCCCATCCCCACAAGCAGTCACAATGCCCATACATACTCCATCACCAGTGGCCATAGCTGAGGGACAACTGAAGGGTGGTGGCATGGAACAGCAAAGTGTGGTGACTATGGCAAGTGTGTCTGTACACAGCGGCCATAGCCAGATGAATGGTGAGGTACCACACAGGCAGATGTACAGGGGTTCTCGTAAGAGGGCTGATGGCCATCATGCCCCTGGCAGACGTGCCACAGCAGGTGTCGCCAGACGCATGTTTTGGGCCATCATGGAGGTACAGGCATGTATGGAGCATTACATCAGAGATAGCCTGAGGCTCCAGAGGGCTACTCTTCCTGCTGTACATGACTACATCCATGATCTTGCAGGTGCCCACTGTTATTTTGCAGAGGGCATGGATAGATGGTTGGGTGAGATGGCGGCAATCCTCGACCATGTGGTGTCTGTGGTAGAGCATGTGGTGGGAGTAGGGTGTCAGCTATGTGGACGTAAGTCAGCAACAGCAACAGGTGGAGGTCTATGTGTATGTGCAACAACTCTCGGCCGCTCCCAAAGTGGCAGTATCAGCACCAGCATTGCAGGGGGTGCTGTCTACACCACAACACAGCAGGCCACATTCAAGTGGTCCTGGCAGATCCCAAGAGGGACGCAGATCCAGCGGACAACTGTCATCATCAGGGGAGAGTACCATATCTGGGCTTCTGCCTGGTGGTGCCCGTGAAACCCCTGGCAGGCACAATTGCCATGTCCATGGCCAGACAAGGTGAAGTGTACACCCTGCCAAGTATGGTCTGCAGCTGTCCAACATACTCCTGTATAGGACAGCCACATGGCGGAAATGCGTGCATACATACACACACACGTCACCAACACAACTAGGGCACCTCCATACCTACACTCACCATGTCTGCACAGGCCATTTAATAAAGAACCCCCTAACCCACACACATGATGTCAACCAAATGGCTCAGCCTAGGCCTCTGGCAAACCCACAACACACCCTGTGCATATGATGATAACTGTGCCACATCCCTGTCATCCATACTATCAATGCAGGGCATGCTAATATGGTTCTGATGCACAGGGTGACCATGCTAAGGTTTAGCAATGTAATGCTGTTTAACATGTTGTCAGCTGGAATGATTAATGTTTACACGTCAGGGTGTGTAGCTATCCAGCCATGATGCATTACAGCTGTTATTAACACTGAGTGATTGTGGTCTCCATAATGTATTTTGTTTGTGTTTTAGGTGTCTATGTGTCAGCAGGATATTGGTCTGCTATCCTTTCCTACAAAGGATGTGGCACTGTGGTGACACATTGACAGTGTCATATCCTGGGTATAGCTGAACACAAGTAACAGGTCTGTATAACATTTACTGCATGTGCCACATGGCTGATAGGTCTGAGAGGTGTATACAGGTGAGTGCACATGTGAGTGCATGGTGGCTGATGTAAGCAGCTCTTCTTCATTTTACAATGAACTCATTTTGGCCTATGTAATTCCACCAAGACCAAATTGCCAACACATCATATCAGTAAATAATTAGTCTGCCAGTTTAATGTCATTGACAATGGTACTGGCAGGGTATATGCACTCATCCCCAATATGGTGCAATCCTGGAGTTGGTAAACATAGGTGTGCTGGTGTGGGGGCACAGCCTCCAACTTTGGAGGGTGTGGGGTGGTGTAGAACCACACATAGTGTGATTAACAACTACTTAACCTGTTAACATCAACTGTGCAGTATAATAGCACACTAAGTGGGGGGATACACACAATAACCCCAATGTGGGTGGCTGTGCCCACAACACCCACACCCAGTATCACTGTACAGCTATACAGTGGGGAAGAGGGCATTTACACATCCACTATTAGCTTTGATGGAATGAATTTCCACAAGATGATTGCTTTGAAATGTTACCTTTTGCCAGTTAGTTCTCGGACAAATTATCTCCTGGGAAATATATTTTCTGCAAACTGAAGTAGATTGCTTCACATGCACACACACTTACTTGGCACCACTGAGAGTAGAACCCCTACCTAGGTACTTATTGCTACTAATGTGTTTGGCCTTAATTGCACATACCACAGAGCTTTTAGGGTGAGATGTGTCCCGAGCTTTCTGTTAAGTGAAGAACATCAGCAGGCCTTGTACTACAGTATGGTAATGAGGAATGTACTGGGTGTTAATGAACAATACATAGTATGACATACTGTCATATACACATTGACAAACACATACAGTCATAGACACATTTGACAGACCTAGGTTTAGCAGTGCTAACTACCTTGTCCGTGTGTACATACTGTTACAGAGTTTTTGCACACAGCACATGCATCATTGGGCTGGATAGTGTAATCAGTTACCTGTATGGTTGATGGTGACAGCGGTCCTCATACAGTGGACCTTGGGACATGTACTGTGGGTACCATGGTGTAAAGACAGTATAACCAGCACCCACACCCCAAATTGGAAATTGTACTCACTGAAACCCATGACAGTCCTCTGACATACCCACAATCACACATTGACCAGGACTGCAATATAAACCCTTGTCTATCTAATCATTACTACTACAGGGATATTCATTTATTGTACATGCCACAGGGATAGTAGTGTGAGGGCTTGTCATGGCTCTCCTAATGTTAGCAACATCACCATTGCTTATAATGTATGGCAAGGTTTAGTGTATTTGGAGAATGTGTCCTCAGAATGCTGTCTCCTACAAATATGCACACTCGCACACAATTGCACACATACACACACATACTCAGATTTGCAAGGCCTCAGAGGGTAACCCACGGCTATCTACCCATTTGTAGAACAGTGTTATGCTGGTACTGCAAGCTCCAGGTAGCCCATAAGTTGAAGAGTGTAACAAGGTACATTTAATGTGAATTATAGCAGCAGCCATTTTTAAGTATAGCAATGGGGGGTGCAGTGGGTGAGAAGGTCCTTAGAGTATTTTCAACCACAAGTTTACAAACACATAGACACTGTTATTCTCAGTAATGCACACTGACACATTTGTCAGTACTGAGGTCCATAGGTGCAGTTGTTCCTAGGTGTGTACCAGGCTAATGTCCATGCAGAGATGAGAAGAGTAGGGCATGTGGGTACACTGGTATCAAGCCACCTGACATTTGTCAGCAGGCCATCTAGCAACCAATGCCACTTGAGTGATCACCAGGGTGACAGTTAAATTCAACATCCAATCATCTGTTTTTCTCTTGCAGAGGGCCAGTGAGGTGCTCCAATTGACATGTATGCAACATATATTGCATAATATGGCCAGTGTCTGGGTTAGGGACCTGTACCCAAGCATGTTCTGTTGACTGTGGTAGTCTGGTTGAGGTATCCATGGCATGTGGTGCAAACAGAGTGGGGTTTTCCTAGCTGTAGCATTCATAACACAGCTGGGCAGGCATGTCAGTGTCAGTCAATCAGAGATTGCCTGTAAACAGCCAAGATGGATACCTGACATCTGTATATCTTTACAGAGGACAGACAGAAATTAGCTAGCTAACAGGTTATGCATTAGAATGAATGTTTTGACAGATAGACTTCTGACACTGATAGGTATATGGTTACTACATGACAGCAGTCCTCAATGACATGTCCTAAACACATAGTAGTCTACAGTTAATCAACATATCAGAGCAATATCCAATAGAAGATACTTAAAAACATACAGCTCAAACACCAAGAACACGGTAGTCAGTACTCAGAGTTCAGCTTCGCATGCAGGGGCGTATGGTTCTAGTACTACAATCTGCAATCTACTCTTATTTGGAAAATCACTGTTAAAAGTAGTAATGTAATGATACAATACATGCAAGTGTGATTACATATAATCTGGGATACCACCCATGTATGAAACACATAAAAAGAGAAAAGATTGTGGTACTACCCATGCATACCCAGGTGTCCCATACAGTATACTCACACCCCTTGCTACTGTAATGTCATCACATAGAAGCATGTTATGTACATGGAATTAAATACACTTATTTAAGATGTCATTACCCTGTTATTTTATCAGACTGGAATATGATCCCTGTTTGCCAGGGCTGAGCTATCCTTAGCAAATGTAAGCATTGCTAAATATAAATGCTAAGCAGATTTGTGCACTGGTAAGCGAAGCCTACATGATGTAAGTGCCTTTTTGTTTAACCATACATTAGCACAGCTTACCGTTATGCAAACCCATGCAAACCTGCTTAAAGCTGCTCAAAACTGCCTTAACCACTCTGTATCCAACAGTCCTTGTTCTGCCTAGCAGCAAAATAAACAGCCTTGCAGGTCTTGAGTCCAGAACCCTCAAGACTAAAATCACTGCACTTAATCACTATGCCATCTGTGCTGTAAAACTGTCTGTTGCTTTTTCAAATAAAACAGTCAGGTACACGTACTGAATAGTACTGTCCAACTGCTTTGACTACTACAATTGTTTACTACTTGTTAGTGACAATAGTGTTGAATCAGTCATGTTTTTATATCCAAATATACACATATCAGATAAATATGGTGGGATACATCTGAGAAGGTATATATAACACTCATGTTTACACATAAGGATATGGATATATATATATATATATATATATATATATATATATATATATATATATATATATATATATATATATATATATATAAATATATATATATATATATATATATATATAAAATATATATATATATATATGTACATACACACACACACACACACACACACACACACACACACACACACTACACACACACATATATATATATATATATATATATATATATATATATATATATATATACATAAAACAAATGTGCATAACATGTAGTGGAGTCATACTTCAGTGCCATAACTCACAACCTCTTAGTGCAAAGGAACATAATGTAAGTATTGCAGTCATAAATGTTGAATGTTGCTACAGTAACATGGGTTGCGTCAACAGACATGTTGTGAAGGAAGGCTCTTCTGAAACGTACATGCACACCATCAGGTTTTGACAGACATCATAAAATCATCATAGTGAAGTACCACACAAATCACAATAATGATCTTGTGGAATAGAGCAGAAATATGACCAATAAACGTGGACAGTCTGAAACAATCTGGTCAGTCCAGAGGTATGCACAGAACTCTTTAGTGCAAGATGTGTGGACCAAGCCTGACAAAGGGGATGTTTACAGCCATGAAAATGGGGATATATCACAATTATTGGAGTAGATAAGCTCACACAGTTGATTCATTCACACCCTCCTGTCTGTCATAACACATATTAACTGGAGGAGCAGAGATCCCAAGCCCACATACTTCCCACTAGTTAGTGACATACATATTCACAGCATCCCACTGCTTTTCAGAAATACACAACACGTATGTTGGCCAGGCAACAGTACATCTGAAAAATATCTGGACATAACATCACACTAGGTAAATACACTGAGCTGCATGTCACCAAGCACTGTCTAAACTACAGGCACACTGCCATAACACTAACCCAATTTTCCTATGGGGGAATACACATGTAATTGCAAATATAGCAGACACTACAGGCATGTAACAGCATGGAGTAACAGACACCAATGTGAATGTGCATACCCACAACCAATCTTAACACAGTCACATTATTGTAAGCCTAATTAATAGTACAGTATATGGACTGTGTGAACAAAACCATCATCATATTTGCCACTCACACACTAACCCTACATATACTGGCCCAAATCACAGTGTGGACTGATGGCTGACTGCGGTATGGGACATGTCTCAGTCTGGCCCTGCAAATATATATGCTGATAGGGTACCAGAAACTGGAGCAGCATGCAATGTCAGATAGAACAGGACCAAGAACACTGACATCTACCCCAGTCTGTACACATGTCGAATAACATATTCACAATACACTGCCACACAACACTGACACTCTGCCAACAATCACCATAAGTACACAAACCTCACTACTGTACAGACTACAACAGAATGTCCAGGTTTTGTCCTCAAATATACGGAATCCTATGCATAACTTGTCTGGCAGTCTGATATATTGCTGGCTTGATATCAGGAATGATGTCAGTAAATAATGATATACTGTACATATGCACCTCTTACTGCATGACATATGGACAAAGAGTAACAGACCTGGGGGGACACAGGTACAAACACAGGGCCAATATTGACATATTGCTGTAATAAACTGAGAAAATTGCTGGTGTAACAGGGTTTGTTGTGACATATCTCTTCTGAGGGACATGAAGTCAGTAACACACATGGATGTCACCATTTACTGACTGTAATCATCGGAGAATGCTACTGCATTTATAAACACAGAAAATGTGTGAGTAACACACCACATCTACTACTCCAAACATTGGCCAGTCAGCAGATAGGCCTACAGATGAGAGTTTCCTCATCCACATAACACTGTCATGCCAGACTTTAAATCATGCAGAACAGCCATATCCACACAAACCCTATTAAACCAACATTACTTCAAATGTAGAAAAGCAATACTTACATTCTGTCCCCAAGTCTGGATCATCCCCCTCCAGTTTGTTGGCCTGTCTCTACAGTGTCTGTTGTAAGAGGCATTTCCAGCTACCCTCTGTGATGCTGTTTGTCAGACACCCACATGACGTCCTGCTCACAGTAAAAAGGGCCAACACCCACATGAAGGGCTTAGTTATAGGAGTGTGTTGTCATTCAATTGGCTATAGGAATGATACCACAGTTGTTCCACATGTAATTAGCAAGTGGGGAGCTCCAATTCATGCACAGGCCATCAGCTGATTATGAACATTACCTACAAAAGTCAAGCTGCCACCTATGCAAAACAGATGTATTTTTCCACATCTACCAGAGAGGGATAGAGAAAGAGAGAGAGAGAGAGAGACAGAGAGAAAGTAAGAAAGGAAGAGAGAAAGAGCCAAGTGTGTTTGTGTATGATCCGTGGGTGGAGAGTGGTCTCTGGGTATTATAGCAGTTGACTATACGATTTACTAATCCATACTGTAACACAGTAATTACACATGGCAGTAGACATTTATGGCTGTGGATTGTCTACAACATCCTCTACAGTGTTTGACAACTGTTGGCCTTGTAATTAGGACATTGGGACATATAGGTCCTCAACATAATAATGTAGCAAAACTCACACTGCAATGGATTCTGTCATTACACAATCACCCCAACACCCACACACACACATACACACACACACACACACACACACACACACACACACACACACACACACACACACACACACACACAATTACCAGTACTGAGTTTCAAGCCCCTACCTGACTATGTATTGCTATTACAGTGTTACACAGTTATTGCATGTGCTATGGAGCTTACATGTTAGAGAGCTGTCCAGAGGTATCTTTCAAGGTGAGTGACATCAGCAGCAGTGCTAAAAAGAGGGGTAAGGGAAGTGTAGTAAGTGTGAATGTCCACAAAACCAGGTGTCAACAAAGACACACAACCACTCTTTCACGCAGGCACTATCACACTTTCCAAGACCAGAATTAGAACTCTTACCTAACTAGTTTGCTACACTATAGTATTATGCAATTATTGCAAGTGCCACAGGGCTTATAGGGCTGAAAGTTGGCCAAAGGGTTATTTCAAGGTGACTGACATCATCAGGTGTGATAAAGTAGAGCAATGGGAGGTGTGAGTGTGAGTAGTCTCAAAATCATTCATTTCCACACACACACACACACACACACACACACACACACACACACACACACACACACACACACACACACACATTTGCCAGTACTGAGAAGGTAAATGGGTCTGAAGGCTCTACAAGGCTAGGCCAAGGGAATACCTTGGCATCAGGCCACATGACAATAGTCCCCAGTGTGGCTCAGGGGTGTAGTCCCTAGAGTGGTCCCAGGGGTGAGTATTGTATTCACCATCCACTCATTTAGGTTTCTATTGTGGGTGGCCAGTGATGTGCACTGCTTCCCATATATGTGATCTATATTCCATAATATGGACAGTGTCTGGGTGTGTGCACATGCCCCACATGCATGTTCTTTGATATGTGGAAGTGTACTTGAGGTCTCTGGGGCATGTTGTGTGGACAGATTGGTATCTTCTGATGTAGCATTCCTGACCTCATTTGGCGAAACCTGGCTATGTAACTTAGGTCATGATTGCACCTACACTGACAGTATGATACGGGTATTCAGTGGAGTTAGTGGCGTCTGTCAATACAGGGCATGTGTATAAGGCATGGTATTCCCTTTGTGGGGTACATTTGCAGACTACAGTTGTTACAGGCGTTCAGTGGGGAACATGGCAAAAGGGCCACTGTACACATTTATTTGGCTACTGAGGGGATGAAACAGGGAGCCATGTCATTTTACTTGTTGGGTAACTCACAGTCAGGAGATGTAACACATCAAAGTACTTTCTGATGTCAGTGTCACTGTTGTGGTCAATAGGCATGTAACCCACTGCTATCATAACATGGTATCTATCTGGGAGGCAATATGCTAGGGAACTACCAATATAGTGGTTGTTGCCTAGCCAAGTGTGTTTGTGTATGATAAGTAGGTGGAGAGTGTTCTCTGAGTAATAGAAGGGTTGGCTATATTGTTTACTAATCCATACTGTCACATTTAGGGCTGTGGATTGTATACACCTACCTCTCTGGTGTTTGACATCTGTTTGGCTTGTAATGTGGACATTTGTGACATATAGTAGGTCCTCAACATAATAATTTAGCAAAACCCACCCCATAGTGGATCCTATTATTACACAATCACAGCAATCCCCACACAGGATAGTGATAACAGACACACACATACGCACACACACACACACACACACACACACACACACACACACACACACACACACACACACACACACACTTACCAGTATTGAGATTCAAACCCCTACCTAGCTATGTATTGCTACTACAGTGTACCACATTTATTGCATGCGCCATGGAGCTTATAGGATGTTTTTTTCCCAAGGTACTTCTAAGGCGAGGAACATCACCAGCCCTTGTAAATACTGGCATTGGATAATGTAGTGGGTGAGAGATCCCCCCCTGAAACTTTTCTCTACACACATATTTGCCAGCGGTGAGGTTCAAACCTCTATCTAACAATCTCTTGGGACCATTATGTTACGCATTTACCAGATGCACCACTGACCTTACATAGTTTAGGATTGGCAACAGGTACTTCTAAGGTGGATGATATCTGCAGGACTGCTAAGGTCAGACCCTGAGATGTGTACTGGGTGTAAATGGGGCCAAAATCTTTGAGGTATAGGCATACATATGTACACACACAAACACTTGCCATGGATGAGATTCAAAACCATACCTATGTAGTAATTTCTACTACATTGTTCTGCATTTATGGCACACGCCATGGAGTTTACATGTTGGAGAGCTGTGCCAAGGTATCTTTGAAGCTGAGTGACATCAGCAGCAGTACTAAAGGAGGGGTAAGGGAGGTGTTGTAATTGTAAATGACCACCAAATCACATCTCTTCAAGGATACACACATTCTCTCACACAAACACTCACATTTACACAGTTGCCATGTCTGGGATTAGAACTCCTACCTAATTAGTATGTTACATTATAGTATTACAGTTTTTGCAAGTGCCACAGAGCTTATACATTGGAGAGCTCTCCAAATGTATCTTTGAAGGTGAGTAACATCAGCAGCAGGGCTAAAGGAGGGGTAAGGGGAGAGGAGTAAGTGTGAATGTCCATAAAATCAGGTATCATCAAAGAAAGACACACACACACACACACACACACACACACACACACACACACACACACACACACACACACACACACACACACACACACACACACACACACTCACACAAACACACACAGTTTTACAGTTGCTATGTCTGGGATTAGAACTCCTACCTAACTATTATGCTACACAATAATATTACACAATTATCGCAAGTGCCACGTAGCTTATATGTTGGAGAGCTGTCCAAAGGTATCTTTGAAGGTCAGTAACATCAGCAACAGTGCTAAAGGAGGGGTAAGGGGAGAGTAGTAAGTGTGAATGTTCATAAAATCAGGTATCATCAAAGACACACACACTCACTCACACACACACACACACACACACACACACACACACACACACACACACACACACACACACACACACACACACAGACACGCACACACACAGACATGCACACACACACACACACACACACACACACACACACACACACACACACACACACACACTTTCACAGTTGCCATGTCTGGAATTAGAACTCCTACCTACCTAGTATGCTACACTATAGTATTACACAGTTATCACAAGTGCCACATAGCTTATAGGGCTAGGACTTGCCCAAAGGGTTATTTCAAGGTGACTGACATCAGCAGGCATGCTAAAGTAGGGCAATGGGAAGTGTAGTGAGTGTGAATGGCCTCAAAATCATTCATCTCCACACACACACACACACACACACACACACACACACACACACACACACACACACACACACACACACACACACACATACACACAGAGTTTCACAGTTGCCATGTCTGGGATTAGAATTCCTACCTAACTAGTTTTCTACACTACAGTATTACACATGTATCGTAAGTGCCACGTAGCTTATAGGGTTAAGACTTGGCCAAAGGGATACTTTAAGGTGACTGACATTAGCAGGAGTGCTAACATGGGCAATGGGAAGTGGAGTGTGTGCGAATGGGCCATAAATCATTCCTCTGGAAACACACACACTCAGGCACACACAACTTTACATTTGACAGAACTGGATATACAAATGTTAGATGAATTCTGATTTGTACTATCATGTTACATAGTTATCACATGCACCACAGACACTATAGGGCTGAGGGCTACCAAAAGGAATGTCTACAGTGATTGACATCAGCTCATCATGTGATATTGGCCAATTGGATGTGTGGTGGGTGGGACATGTCCCATCATGGAATTGTATCTGTCACTGTCTGTCTCTCTCTTCTCCACATATGTGTGTGTGTATGTTTGACATATTATAGTGTGTTAGCCTTGGATATGTGTGAGTATTCCTATCCAATGTGTGTGCATAGCATGAATGGTGTACAATTTGGTCTATGTGCACAGATAGCTGTGAATGACAAATATGTATAGTCCACTGTGTTGTCAGACATGGGCTTCATTACTTTAAGTGTAGGAGCATGCCCAGTATGACCGTCTGTATTGCGTGTGTGAATCCATTCCAGGTAGGGTTGTACTCCAGTCCAGGGTTTGGTGTTCTACACCTACAGCTAGCAACCTATTTCTGCAGCCTATCTGTAGATAGGTTGACAATATGGAGTCACAATGGGTGACAGATAGTGGGATATTGTAACTATTGCTGTCTGTGCTGCTTGTGTTACATGATTGGTGTTAGCAGAGATATTCAGACATATGTACTGTTTTACACTGTGATGTATAATGTCATCAACTACTGACAGATATAATTATTTGCTCACGTTATTTTCTGGGAAATGCAAGATGAATGAAGCTGTGTCCAGTATTGTGGTCCACAGCCGACAAATTCTTGCACACTCATGCCATTCTGGAGGGGTAGCTGCAGACACTTGCTGATGGGTCTGTGTAAATGGTCCAGCACCTTGGTACTATGATCACTGAGGATCCCCTTCTTGTACATATATCAACTTAACAGAATGACCATATCCTGCTGTGGCCATACCTCTCAGCTGTACAGATTCACCCAGGTTACCCAGAGGCAGGGCTCATATATCTGGTCAGTTCCCCTTCACATTGTGGTTTACAAGCAGGTTTGTAGCCACCCATTACTGGGTTTGCAGACAGGGGTAGTATGGGCACACATCAGAGTTTCAGACTTCACACACTCCATGACATCCATACTTCTACACCCCCACTCTGTTATTCTATCCTCTTTCTAGCATTATGCGAGCAATATCTGAGAAGTAACCCTATAGTTGGCCTTTCATCCCAGTGATATTTAAGGGTTGGTCCACAGTTCATGCAGTAAGACATGGTGGGTATGCTAGTGGGATTTGTCAACATGGCCTTGCATTTGTGTTCTGTTGACTGTGTTAGGTTGTTAGTTGGGACCCCATGAGATACCATACATTGGCACTATGGGTGAGGCACAGGCCTTTGACAGAGGACTGTAGGCCATTTGGTAGTGATGCAGGCCATCTGTAGCAGGCCAGTGCATTCTGTCACTCCTACATTCCCAGGCTACAAGCCAGTGGATTCCCCTGGGGTGACAGGGTAAGTGTGCAAGGTGTTAATGGCAATAGTCCCTATCCATATTAATCCATTGCTTTGAATGCAGGCAGGGTGCTGCTTACAGCTAGGGACACACCTGCATGGGACACCTCTGCTGATATTCCCATACAGAAGAGGGGTCATACTGCACTCATTCCCAACAGCAAGAATATGACCTGTGATAAACCTGTTGCTGATGGTGGGGTGACCTGAGTGCATGTGTGATATGGAAGCTACTTGCAGCTGACTCACAGATATACATAGGACATTCCCCTTATGATGCTTTGTGCGGGGACATAAGCAGTCTCTCATTACTTCTTAACTCTGCCTTCTGTGGTCTGCCAGTGATTGGCTAGACTACATCAGTAATCCATACTACACAGACAACTAATGTGCTGCTAACCTGTATGTACAATTCCAAAGGTGTGTGCAGTTGACAGTTACATTTTATGTACTCTGTCTAGGGTACTTCCACCTATGTACTGTGTCTATATATATGGGCCCACATTCATGGCATGTCCATCTTTCAGACGGTGACAGATATTGACATCTGGACAGTGAGTCCGGACAACTGCTGACATGGCTATTGCTGAGAAGCATTGTGTAGTCTGTCTGTGTAGGTCTGGAGGGGGGCTGTTAACCATTGTCATCAATTGGAGGCCTTAGCCCAGCCTTTCTTTATGGTCATCTACACCTGTCCTGCTGGCTGAGGCTGGTGGTGGTTATGTGAGTCTCACTGACATGCATGTGTGTGTCCTATGGACACACATTTGGGCCACCACATGTACTGCAGTGGCTTTTGTCACCTTGTCTAGTACTGCCTAGTATGTTGACACCAGTATTTGTTATGGATTTCATGCTCCTCATATTGGTATTCACTATCTGCTGCCACTCTAAGATGAAGTACATTTCAATACTAATCAATCGAACCATAGTAGAAGCCATAATCCCCACCATCTGGAAAATATCCTACGTAATCCCACTTCACAAAGGAGGTAGCTCTACTGAACTATCTAATTAAAGGCAGATATATTATCTCTACTTCCAAAGATTATGGAAAAATGTGTTCATAGGGGTCTACTTTAGTTGACCGAGACGCTACTTTGCCAACACGCAGAAGACCGAGACCAAACGACCGAAAACACACAATACCGAAAACTCACAAAACCGAACACCATAACACCAACACACAAAATGTAAACTACACATTACACACAACTACATATCCACTAACCTTAACCCAAACCCTAACCCTAAGGTCCGACACTACTGCACACTTACCCTACCCGCACCCTAACCCTAACTCACTTAACCCACCCCTAAACCTAAAGTCCGTCACTATCGCACACTGACCCTACCTGCACCCTAACTCACTTAACCCACCCTAAAACATAATGCCCGTCACTATCGCACACTCACCCTACCCGCACCCTAACCCTAACTCACTTAACCTGCCCCTAAACTACACTCCGTCACTATCACACACTTACCTTACCCAAACCCTAAGTCCGACACTACATCACACTCACTTTTCCTGCACCCTAACCCTAAATCCCTCACTATTGCACACTTACCGAGTCGTGCTCACACGTTCCCCATGTCGATCTTTCAGCTGTTGGGATTTCACCTTGTCAATCACCTTCGTTTTCGGTCATTTGGTCTCGGTCTTCTGCGTGCTGGTGAACTGGTGTCTCAGTCAACTCAAGTAGACCCATTCATAGACAACTGCTGCACTACCTAATTCAGAATAACCTTATGGCAGACTCCCAGCACGGCTTCCAAACCCACCGCAGCACTACTTCAGCCCTTCTAGCCTTCTCCAACACCATAAACCATAATCAACAATAATAACATCTCCTCTGCCCTCTTCTTGGATCCCTCCAAGGCATTTGACATGGTTGATCACCAACTTCTAATCCACACCCTGGAAACATTCTGCCTAGATATTAAAGCAATACAATAGTTCCAGCCTTATCTGAGTGGCAGACCGCAGGCTGTCCTTTGGCAAAACAAACTATCTAACCTCCTGCCCAACTCCCTTGGTGTACCCCATTGTTCTATACTAGGGACCCTTCTGTTCTCCATTTTCATCAATGACCTTTATACTGTTATCACAAAAGTCAACTGTATCCAATACGCTGATGACTCCACCCTGTCAGCCACATCTCCAACAGAACTATGGTCAGCTACCCAGAACACCTTCAACATAATAAAAAATGGCTTTCTGGTCATCATCTGAGCTTAAATCCCCAAAAAAACAGAACTGTTCCTTTTCTCACCAAGGCATAGGTCTACTGCATTTACCTTTACCATAAAATCCAATAATGGCACAATAATCTCCCTGGACTCCTCTACAAAACTACAAGGTGTTATCATAGATAACAATCTTAAATTCGACCTTCATGTTAATCAATCCATCAAAACCATCAATAAAAAACTAGGGTCAATTTACAGGATAAAAGCCTTCTTAACCCCACCGGCTAGAATTACCATAGTTCGCTCTCACCTACTTTCAACTCTTCTGTTTGCATCCCCTTTACTCTCAAATTTAAACAAGTCTGTCCTTAACAGACTGTCAATCTGTTACAACCATATTGCCAGATTTGCCACTGGACTGCCTTATGGGACACATCACTGTATTAATCTAAACCAGCTTGGGTGGCTAGAACTGCCCAACTTAATCCAGTATAACCAACTGATGATGGCCTATAAAATCCTTTACAATCCGGACAATACTCCTGCACTTAAAAACATTACCACCCCCTATAACAATCCCAGACCTCTTCGGTCTTCTAACAGACTGCTATTTCAGACTATCAAAACTAATAACACAGCTGGTGACTCTCTCTTTGTCAACTCTGCAGGTAGATGCTGGAACTCACTCCCAGCTGATATTACTTTACTTACTACCATGAGTCAATTTAAGATAAGACTCATCTGGTCGTGGTACCAGACCCAAGCACATCTAGCACCCACCCTGGATCTTCCTTGTCTGCTGGTCCTGAACCACCCATGGGTGGAACCACTTCAGGGGATGAGGCTTCTCCCCCTCAGAGCAGGCACGTACAGGAGCCCATCACCCAATGTCGGGTCCGGGGTCTGGTGCATAGGGAGTTGAAAAAGGAGTTTGCAGGTCAGCTATGTCAGCTTGAGGGCCGCATGGTGCATTTTAAGGGTCAGCCTGCCCCTCCTGCTCAGCCTCCAGCACAGCTACCTTTGGGGCCATGAAGGTGCAGTGGTGACTGCCCATAAGTGGGGACCTCAGTCGCACTGTATTCATTTGTGGGCGCATGTGCCTCCCATTCCCAACCACCCTCCCTGTCAAGGTGTTCACCCCCCATATGTGTCATACTGCCCCTGTCTGCTGTCTTGTCTGTTTTCCTACCCAACCTCCCTCCCCATATATACCTACTATCCATCCCCAACAACCCATTCTCACCTTAAAAAAAGGGCGATCTGTTCCCACAAAAAAATTATGCCCCATAAATAGCTGTCCACTGCACAGACATGTCCACTGGACACATGTAATTTTGTTCAATTGCCTAGACAAAACATTACTGTTGTCCTCACCCCTCTCAGGGGTATGAGTATCCAAATTCACCTCCAAATTCAATACATATGCACAACTGTTGCTGTAGGAGAAATGGGCAACTATGGACCTTCCCTACTCCCATCCTGCACATCCCTATCCATCTTTCATCTTGTTTTTCCCTCTGCGTGCCCCTTTTTTCACCACTTTCCTATCACCCCTTTTTCTTTTCTTTCAAAGAAATGAGTGCGGGGGTTAATGGAAGTAAGTGTCGCTAAACAAAGCTAAAACAGAATAACCGTATTTTAGCAATGCTTAGCATCACACAAACCTGCTTAAAGCCACTTTAAAGTACCTTAATCATCCTCTCACCATCAGCTGTTGTTGTGGCCAGCAACAAAATAAACCAGCCCTGGCAAGTCTTAAACTCAGGAAACTTTATATCACAGACAACAACCATACCACTGCACCATCTGCGTTCTACAAACTGCTCTTGCTTTGCCTAACTTATTATGCAGTCTGGTCATTTAACATTAATGAAAAAGCTAGCAGCCCCAGGTCTTGGACCCAGGACCCTGTACACTGCAGTCAGAGTCCATACCACTACACCCCCTGAGCTGCATAACCTATGCTTGTTTAGTCAAACATAACATTCAGTAGAGTGCCTATACATTTAACCATGTATTACCATCACTGAGCAGTAGGCAAACCAGTTGACATATGCTCAAACACAGACTAGATAAATAGTAGTTATTATACCTAACTGCATTTGCGCATTGGTAATCACCGCTAAGACAACCTACAAAGTTTAAACATCTGTAGATTTAGCCATGTGTTAGTTCACTTAGCTTCACGCAAACCTGCTTAAAGCCACTTTAAAGTGCCTTAATCACCCTATCTTCTTGAGCCCTTGTTCTGTCCAGCAACAAAAGAAATAGACTTTGCTGGTTTTGAAACCAGCAACATGTACACCATAGTCACAGCACGTAACCATTAAGCCATAAGAGTTCAGGATGATTTCATGAACATATCTTGCAGGACAATCATTGTACTATAGGGAATGTATATTGTAGAAGCAGTAAACATTCAAATAAGATACACACACACACATAATATATATATATATATATATATATATATATATATATATATATATATATATATAAATAAACAACACACTTGCAGATAAATACTGGTAAGCCTATCAAACACCACAGTACAATGGCTGTGTGGATAGATATATCCCCCATGAGAGTCACATAATACCCAAACATATCCTGTGGCAGGTCATACTGTAGATAGAATGACGAGGTGGTATGGGACATTCATCTGCTGACTCCACACATACACAGTCCAAATAACAAGTACACACTCTGCCACTACATAATCATGATAGACCTTACACAGTGGCCAGACATACAGCAATCTCTTAGGCAAGTAATTGAAATGATAAAGAGAACACAGTGAAACCCAAACAGCCAGTAATCCTACAGTTGCCATCTTATCAAATGGCCAGAGTGTGATATGTTTGCACAAATAAGAATGTTTGCATTAAAAAACACACAACCCACCATTTTCCCAAAAAAGGTTTATTTCTGTACTATTTCAGTTGTTATTCCATATCTTACAGCATGTAGGTGTGTAAAATACAACATAACTGAATTATGCAAATATTAAAGGAAACATATGATACATTCTTGCTCCTACCATCTCAGGACATTTTCCAGTTGTCAGAATTATCATCAGCAGTACCATACCTCTCAACCTGTTATAGGCAAAAATATGTAGAAAGCAGAACATGATGGTGGACAAGTAGGAACTGATAATACATATTCTCTTACAATCTCAGAAAGATGATAGAATACTAGAGGTTTTGCAGTAGCATTACTTTTCTGAAGGATGTGGAGTCTTACAGTCAAATGTTTATCATTGAATGAGTCCAATCCTCAGCTTTTTGCCAGAAAGGAGCCTAATTAAGGAGGAACATACAAAGGTTATGATGCCAACATCTGGACATTATGGAAAATGCGTACAGTTGAGGGTTATGTGTAGGCTGCAACTGGCCAAACAATGACCATGCCTTGCACAGAGGGACAGGTGGTAGCCAAAGTAAGCCACATAAAGTATCAGACACTGATGTCATGGCAAAAGCCTTCATGTAGTACAACAGTACAAAACACACTTGCCTTGAATACAAAAATCAATCAACACTCAATTACATGATTAAGTCAACAGCCTCCAATTACACTCCTCAGTTAACCACCTAGTGGGGAAAGTATGAAATGTTACAATGCAAATGATCCTTTACATAACAATGCTTCACTTCAAACTGGTCTATCAAACTGACAAACAGACTGTGGCCAAACAGTAACCTCTAACCCACCACTGTCCCCATTACCATATTATTAAAAAGTACAGCTACATACCTTTTATGTTTTTATTAGCAATATCTCTCACATGTTCTAACAGCCTAAGAGTCAAATATGTACCCCCCCAAAATGTGTTACATGGGTATATAACAGTATTTACTATACACTGACCTCTTGATTGTACACAGTCACGAATGTTGTCTAGCCTATGGCCCATATTTATGGCCCCTACCCCACAACATGAGTGGGAGTCCACAACATCACTGGGATGAGAGCAGGAATGTCAGCACTAAATAATGATAGCCCATACCTATCAACCTCTTACTGCATGACATCTGGACAAAGCCTGGTATATAAGTGTCAGCACTAAATAATGACAGCCCATACCTATCAATCTCTTACTGCATGACATCTGGATAAAGCCTGATATATAAGTGGAGGACATATGGCCAAACACAGGGCCATATTCAATATATTGCACTCACACTGTGAAAGTTGCTGGTGTTACAGGATTGTTTGCAACATATCCTTTCTGAGGGATATGAAGGCAGAAACACTAATGCATGTTTCTAGTTACTGATAGCAGTCAACAGAGTATGGCAATGATTTTTCAAGGACAACACCTGTTTGGGGAACACACTAAACATAGTGGCCCAAACCCTGGCCATTATTTGGATAGCCCTACAACTGAGAGCTATGCCGACACATGACATTGTCAGACTGCAAGCTATGCAGAACTAGCATTTACGCACAAACTCTGTTAAACTAGCAGTATTAAAAGCATATAACAGTGATACTCACACTTTGTCCCTATGTCTGGAACCTTACATAAACTTGTAGTTGGCCTATGTCCACATGTTGTCTTATAAGAGATATTCTCACCTGCTGTATGCAACACTACTAGCCACACACAGAAAGGATGTGTTTCTTATAGGCAAGGTAAAGGGACAACGATAGCAGGAAGTACATATTTATAGGAGTGGATTGCCATGACATTGGCTAATGGAAGAACTACACAACTGCTCTGCATGCCATTAGCAAGTGGGGAACACCGATTGGTGCATAGGCCATCACCTGGTCATGACCATCACCTACAAAAGCATGTTGTCACTTAATGAAACCCACTTAATCCCTATACTACAGAGAGAGAGAGAGAGAGAGAGAGAGAACGACACAGAGCAAGACAACAACCAAACCAAAACACTTAGGTTTGAATATACAATAACCCCCCCCCCCAAAAAAAAAAGGTATGTGAAACATTTAACCATGTAATTTAATGTATTACTTGGTCTGTAATAATGGGATAGCTGAGTTTGAAAAATGTATATGTGCAAGCAAAACTTGCTGTACTGATGTCCTGCTGTACAACTGCTATGGCCATAGCATCTGGCTTTGTCTGCAGTGGGAGACATCACAGCCATACCAGTCAACTGCACAAATCTTCACAGAATGCCCAGATTTTGAAATCAGACTGTTATTTCTGTTCCTCTTGACATCTCTTCCTGTCTGATAAACAGCTGGGGACTGAAGTCATGAAGTAATGACAAACATTTGAGTGTAAGACTACACATTATTCAGAACAGTCACAGTAATGCAAAATGTATTATGCTAAAAACATCATAACTCTGTAACAGGAATATGTATGATATGTACCTAATTACCCCCCATTATGTTAGGCTTTGTCCAAATGTGATACTGTAAGAGTTTGAGAGGTGGTATCACAGCTCAGGTGCCTGACTCACCCTGGCAAGGGACATCTCACATTTGCCAACCACTAGAGTGTCTGTTAAGCAGTTGTGACTGTGCGACTGCTAGGCCAGTTAATGGGATGTTTTCCATATCCATATGTTACCTGTGAATATGAGTATGATATATGTTTGTCTTGGAAAGCTAAGAGACATATATAGGGCATGTGGATAGTACAGTACTCTTGCAGACATGTGTGCTGAACTGCCTGCGATATCTTGCATTAATAACATTCAACTGTACAATGTTCTGCTGGACAGTAAGCACATTTGTGACTGATATCTGTAGACACACACACATGCATATATACTTGACCTATGTCGGCCAAACCAGTGGCAAGTCTTCCAGCAATGACAACGTAACATAATAGTGCAGTTATGACTGTTAGACATCTTTCAGGTTATCATAGTGGTGTCAAAGGCTAATGTGCAATCAACTTAAATATGAATGTTGTAGCTAGAGTAATATGGTATCAATATTGATGTTACTTTTGTCAACCATTGATGTGGGTCTTTGTCCTGAAGTCCTGTGGGTATAACTGGCTGAGAAGTATGGTTGATTAGCAAGACTGTGAATACAGTGTGCCATACTAACACAGAACACAAATATATACCAGGTATCCCCTGGACACATGTATGTATGTGTATGTCCAGCTGGAAGGCACAAAATTGATACCATGGGTTACAAGTAGTCGGAAAAATAGGGTGTGCATGTTGCACATGTGTGTAATATCAGTGTCAGTGCATACGACAGAAATAAATGTGTACAGGTACTGCTTGTTGCATTGTCCTGACACTGCTATGGGTACAACAGTTTGCATGATCATCATGCAGTAATCAGTGAAGTGTTCATCTGTCTTATGACCCATTGCCCCTGCCTAACACTACCAGCTATCGCAACACCTATAAACAGTGGATATCAAAAGCATAATCACCCCTGTTGGAATGCCAGGTTTGTGTGCTGTATGACAATTAGACTACAGATAATCTTTCAAAAATGGTCCACACCCCAAATGTAACCCATAACCTGTACAATTCTATTGAGTGTGCAAACCAAGACAAATGGATGCTGTAGTTATCTCAACAGGTGTTCACTCAACATATCACTTTTTAGGGGTGTGCGCACTCATTCAACTGGCTTATTGTACTGATTATTTCACATATGTTTTCACAGACCCGATTGTCATGTTTTACATCGAATTGTAAAGGACAGAGGTCACATTACAGGTCTGAATTTATTTGAAATTATTTTTTGTGGTGTCATGTTCCAATTGTACCAATAACAGGCACTGTAACAGGGGTGTGTACACTTCATATCAACTGCAGTTATATGCAATCAGCAGTACCTTATCTGTAAAAGTAGTCTCCACCAAGGACAGAATAATCCCCCTTGGTGGACAGCAGCAAAATACAAAGCACATACTAGGATGGTCTATATTAGATCACTGAATACTTAAAAAAGTGACCAGTGATTAATCAACCCTATGTAAGCAAATGTTTACAATGTCTAACTGTCAGAACAATTATTTTTTTCCAAGGGGAAAAAAATCGCTGTCCAAACAAAAAAAAATAAATAAAAGACAAAACACTTTAAACATTACATTTAGTGGGGAGCTTCACCCCCCACACCCCCCAATGTGGGGTCTGTGCCACCAACACCCCCCTACTTAAATATACCAACTCCGAGACCACACCACAGTGCCAAAAACTGCAAAGTAACAAAGCGGCCAAGTGAATTCTTTCCCAGGGAAAGAATTCGCTTAAAAGTCGCTTTGATATTTTGTCATTTCAGTCTTTTAAGTTCAACAAGACACATTAGAAAGAATGCGTCTTCAGTCTTCAAATAAGAACCCTAATAGGATGCTATATTGGCTGTACAGGAACACATAGGTGCAGCCAACAACGTGGAGGCAAGTCCACCTCTATCTCAGCAAGCATGTATGTTCACAGTTGATGTTGTGTAAGGCTGATTACGACTATAAATCAGACATATCCACACCACCAAGGGCAACTGCAACAGTGTCTACACATATGTAGTCAGTCTCAGAGGCAATAACACAATTCAACCTGCACTGGGGGTAAAGTACACTTCATACACACTTGCCATGGATATAGGCAACATGCATTACACAAGTTAGGTCGGAACAGTGCCACCCTGTCTACACAAATTCTATAGGGGGATATGCACATCATATGCACTACCCCTCTCATCAATGGTGAACATGTACATAATGCTTACTGAAGGCAACAACAGCAAGTCTTCTTGGGCCATGAGAACATCACTGTCTGCCTCTTATCTGAACTAAGGCATGTGCTCACAGCTCCATCACACACTACAGTCAAATACAGACTTGCCACCATCCACATGGACGATGGCCCACTGTCATCCCTATACACAGAAATGAATGGAGAATAGAAGATTATGCAGTTAACTGTGCAACATTGGGTGGGATAAGATATATCAGGGCCAGGAGTGTAATGACAGCTGATTATAGGGTTAGGTTGTAGTTTGGAATATTGTCAAGTAATATTCTTTGTTGATGTGTAAGTAGACAACAGTATGAGGTCATGTAACCTTTTCTCTTGTTTATGTCTTCCAGCTACTATGCCACGAGGAAGGCTACCAGCCTTTACTTCATTGGAGAGTGATGTAATCATTCAGTATCTCATACAGCACTATGATGTCATGTTTGGACATGGGACAGAAGCCTTATGTGACCGAACAGCCCTGTGGGAAGAACTGGCCTACAGGGTGAATGATGCTGGACAAGAGAACTGGCATTATGACCAGGTCCATCATCATGCTAGTGACATTTTGTGTCATGCACAGAACCGAGCAGCTGCTGTAGCAAGGGAGTGGCTAGTGACAGGTGGGGGTGCAGCCATCCAGCCCCCACTGACAAATACGGAACAGCTCCTTGCCAGCCTTGGTGCACCTGCCTGGCACACCCAACATGAAGCAGAAGCCAGCATTGTTGAGGTGGGTGGCACCCAACCAATGTCCGAGGATCATGCAGGTAAGGACACAGTGCACATAACTAGAAGAGTTTTGATTCTATTTTTCTATCTGTAGAGAATCTGCATACATATATCAGAGAAGATAGTTTGTAACTGGAGTTTAGTAATGCACAGATGTGCACATCTATGGTGTTGAGCTGCATATTCTGTAGTATTGCTGTTTTATCTGTTAATGTTCTGAAATGCTGCTTCCATCCTGTATCAATGCCACATGAGTGGCTACTGAAATTACCTCTCTCCTACAACTATGTAGGTACCTCAGGTATACAACTGGGGCAGCAGCCTGTGGCTGGTGAGTATGGGGTTATTTTGTTCATGTTTGCTAATACAGTGGTCATGTTAACGCCATGCTATATGCCCTGTACAAATGTATCACACCTACCTATAATGCATGATGTACATGTTCAGTTTTGTTGGTGTTAACTGCACAGCATCACTGTAGTCACCATGGTGAAGGGTGGGTAGGAGTCCTGCAGTATACCTCACAACCTGTCAGTGCAAGATGTGTGGACAGAGAATCCAAATGGTGGGATAAATGGCCTACAGGGACATGTATGAAACATAACCCTCATACAGTTGATACAACAGTGTACACACCCCTATGGTGGTGTCAACTGTTCCTGATATATACAATGACAGAGCACAATAACACATTCCACAACTTTTACAACCTGTAATGTGCACTTAACATGTGCAATTAATGTATAAAATAGAATCCTATGTTAGGACAACAAATATGGGATTTACAAACTTTACAATACACTGGAAGCATACGTGTGCACACACTCCAATCAACATATTGTGGTGGTAGCTTGTGATGCACTGACAGCATTCACTCTTCTGCAGTACACACCTGCCATCAAGTACAGGCCTCTATGTCACACCATGTAATGGTCTGTTGTCCGAGAAGTATGTCCATGACAACTGGCCAGCTGCCTGCAGCACAGGCAGCCATGGCTTGCAGACATCTTCCAAGGCATGACATGGATCCCATATCTGAAAAGAAGTAGTCAGGAGTATGGTAAAATAACATTACCTTAACATTTTATATTCCATGGCAAACAGTGCAGACAGTCATCTAGAGGTGTATTAAATATAGGATGACAGTGATGTTGACAAGACACAGATGGCCATCCAATACAGATGATGATACATAGTGTAAACTGGTCAAGGAGGCTACCCAGATACATGCAGCTACACTGAAGCAGTTGCATGAATGTTTAGCAAGTCCTGCCTGTGTATTACCTGCATCAACAATCGTATGGAGTCTGCCTAAGTGTGCCCTATGGGTTAGGGTAAGTAGAAGGGAGAGTTATCCCACAAGAAACATCATCCAGGCCTCTGTACAGGTAGTAAAAGCATAACGCCAGGTCTTCCAAAGGCATTTGTTGCAATGTGTAATGATGTCATGAGACCAAGGCTCAAACCTACAGACAGTAGTCCTAATGTTACATGTGGTGCACAAGCAGCAGGTCACATCACGTCAGGGCCACCATCCCCAACTTGAAGGTTGCTGGTGCCAGTGTACATCTTTATGGTTGCTGTTCATTACCTGAAAGTAGGCCTGTAGACATGGTGGAGTGAATGTGGAACATTGCAAACTAACACTGATGTGTGGGCCACAGTTGTCAGGCATCTGCAATAAGGCTGAGGATGGAGAGGGGTGTCAGCTTCAAATACAGCAGTTAACTGAAGCATACATTCAAAGCTAGCTAAGAATGGCCATATCTTCACACATTCAAGGTTATGAATTGGCCCACACAGAACACACACTCCACAGCAATACTAAAGTCCCTGCGTGACTTCCATGGGCTGTGCACATGAGCTGGCCTTGCAATCTGGCAGAATTGTGGTACCTTTGTAGGGAAGGCATACCTACTTATGCAAAGGCAAGAATCTGCCATGCTACTGTGCACCTTCCAGGAATAGTGACTGCTGTATTTTAGTTAGCAGGTGCTTCAACAAACCATTGGTTTAAGGGTGTACACAGTTATGCACCCCCAATATGTTATGCATCTCAGTCAGCATCTCTATGACTGACAGTCATCTGACTCAGGATTGGATTGCATAGGTCATATGTCCCATATCAGGTGTGTGTAATGTTTTTGACTGCAGTAATGTGGCCCCATTACATATAGAAGAGGCTGCCATGTCAACAGGGGTGTGTATGCTCTTGAAATCCACATGAGGCTTGAAATGTCATCAGTGTACACAGATGTTATTGCACAAACATCAACTGATGATGATGAGATCTGGGAATCAAATGTCAGTCATTCATTAGTGACATCCGTCCTCATATCATCCCAGTCATGTGTCAGACAAGCACATAGGGGTTGTGAAGAACAGAGCAAACATAACGGCTACACATCTAACACATTCAGCAATGATTTGTATAGTTGTGAGGTATGGTTTACAGTGCATGCCAGTGTGCTGTACAGGTGCACAGCATTAATGTGTACATGGGTGCAGTGTGTTCCAGGGGAAGGGTCATCACCTACTAACATGACTCATGCATCCCACATATGTATATTGTTTGCAACCAGGATTTAGAATGGCTGCACTGCCTGATATTGAATGCCATATGTCATGTATGTCAGTTGTTGCCTACTGAGGTCTGCGTAATATGTTTTTGCCACCTCACCTATAAGTGTGTATGTGTGTAGAAGTAAACCATAATGTACACATCTTACATTTCTTGTCTGCCCCTCACAGGTGGCGAGGTGGATCAGGGTCCCTCCTGCAGGCAAACTGATGTTAGTGTCCATACAGACTCTGACAATGATGATAGGCATAGTGAGGCACAGGCAGGGCTCTCAGGGGCTGAATCTGTGCCATTGGTTGACATCCCACTTTTATCCACCCCATCCCCACACAAAGTCACAATACCCATACATAACCGATCACCAGTGGCCATAGATGAGGGACAGTTGGTGGGTGGTGGCATGGGACAGGAAAGTGTGGGGACTATGGAAAGTGTGTCTGCACACAGCAGCCATAGCCAGATGACTGGCGAAGTACCACACAGGCAGATGTACAGGAGTGCTCGTAGGAGGGCTGCTGGCCATCATGCCCCTGGCAGAAATGACATAGCAGGTGTCACCAGATGCATGTTTTGGGCCATCATGGAGGCACAGGCACATATGGAACATTACACCAGAGATAGTCTGAGGCTCCAGAGAGCTACTCTTCCTGCTGTATGTGACAACATCCATGATCTTGCAGGTGCCCACCGTTATTTTGCAGAGGTCATGGATAGATGGTTGGGTGAGATAGTGGGAATCCTCGACCGTGTGGTGTCTGTGGTAGGGCGTGCTGTGGGAGTAGGGCATTGGTCATGTGGAAGTATGTCAGCAACACCAACAGGTAGAGGTCTACGTGGACATGCAACAACTCACGGCTGCTCTCGTAGTGATAGTACCAGAACCAGCACTGCGGGGGTGGTGCTGTCCATACCACAATGCAGCAGGCCATGTGTACGTGGTCCTGGGTGGTCCCGACAGGGACACGGATCCAGTGGACATTTGTCATCATCAGGGGTGAGTATCATATCTGGCTTTCTGCTTGGTACTGCCTGTGCAATCCCTGGCAGGCACAGTTCCCATGTCTGTGGCCAGACACAGTGAACTGCATACCCTGCCATGTACGGTCTGCAGCTATTCAACAAACTCCTGTATAGGGCAGCCACATTGCAGAAATGTGTGCATACATACACACACAGAGCACCAACACAGCTAGGGCAACAACAAACCTACACACACCACATCTACACAGCCCATTTAATAAAGAACTCCCTAACCCACAGACATGATGTTAACCAAATGTCTCAGCCTAGGCCTCTGGCAAACCCACAACACACCCTGTGCATATGATGATACCTGTGCCACATCCCTGTCATCCATACCATCAATGCAGGGACATGCTAATATGGTTCTGATGCACAGGGTGAATGTACTAAGGTTTAGCAATGGAATGCTGTTTAACGTGTTTTCAGCTGGAATGATTAATGCTTACATGTCAGGGTGTGTAGCTGTCCAGCCATGATGCATTATAGCTGCTATTAACACTGACTGATGATTGTGGTCTCCGTAATGTATTCTGTTTGTGTTCTAGATGTCTATCATCAGGATGTTGGTCTGCTGTCCTTTCCTACAAGGGGTGTAGCACTGTGGTGACACATTGACTGTGTCATATCCTGGGTACAGCTGAACACAAGTAACAGGTCTGTATAACAGTTACTGCATGTGCCTCATGGTTGATAGATCTGAGGGGTGTGTACAGGTGAGTGCATGGTGGCTGATGTAAGCAGCTCTTCTACAGGAGACAATGGTAAGTGTACTGGGTGGCACACACCAAATGTTTGTGAATAACACACACACAGAGGCTTTGGTGATGATGAAATGCACAGAGAATACTGTTCACATGGATGTACTTCATTTTGCAGTGAACTCATTTTGGCCTATGTAATTCCACGAAGACCAAATTCCCAAAACATCACATCAGTAAATAATCAGTACGCCAGTTTAGTGTCATTCACAATGGTACTGGCAAGGTATATGACCTCTTCCCCAATGTAGTGCAATCCTGGAGTTGGTAAACATAGGTGTGCTGGTGTGGGTAGCACAGCTCCCACTTTGGAGGGTGTGGGGTGACGTAGAACCACACATAATGTGATTAAAAACTACTTAACCTGTTACCATATACTGTACAGTACAACAGCACATGATGTGGGGGACTGCGCACAACAATAACCCCAATGTGGATGGCTGTGCCTACACCCAGCTATATATACAAACTCCAGTATCACTGTACAGATGTACAGTGGGGAAGAGGGCATTTACACATCCACTACTAGTTTTGATGGAATGAATTTCCACAAGATGATTGCTTTGAAATGTTACCTTTTGCCAGTTAGTTCTCAGACAAATCTCCTGGGACATATATCTTTTGTGAACTGAAGTAGATCTCTTCACATACAGACACTTATTTGGCAACTTCTACCTAGGTACTTATTGCTACTAATGTGTTTGGACTTAATTGCACACAGCACAGAGCTTTTAGGGTAAGGTGTGTCCCGAGTTACCTGTTAAGTGAAGAACATCACCAGGCCTTGTACAATATGGTAATGGGGGTGCACTGGGTGTTAATGAACAATATATAGTATGGCATACTGTCATATACACATTGACAAACACATACAGTCATAGACACATTTGACACACCTGGTTTAGCAGTGCTAACTACCTTGTCAGTGAGTCCATACTGTTGAGTTTTTGCACACAGCACATGCATCATTGGGCTGGATAGTGTAAGGTTGATGGTGACAGTGGTCCTCATACAGTGGACCTTGGTACATGTACTGGGGGCACCATGGTGTAAAGACAGTATATCCAGCACCCACACCCCACATTGGATATTGTACTCACTGAAATCCATGATAATGCTCTAATATCCCTACAATCACACATTAATCAGGACTGCAATACAAACCCTTGTCTATCTAATCAATGCTAATACAGGGATATGCATTTATTCCACATG